>NC_087217.1:34388715-34403715 GCF_015104395.2 Macrobrachium nipponense | reverse complement strand
TGACAAATTTGTTTTATTTCATTACCAAATATATCGATTTCACACGTTTTTTCGGATAAAATAAAATCCCAAAATATCACTATCTTGAAATATCTGTATAAGCTACATACTTATGTATATACATTTATGTCAACTGCAGATAAATGGATCAGTTATAAAGGACCTATATATCTTAAGAAAGTGACATTGGAGGAAATGGCACATGCAGGTTTTGTCTTACTTCTTCTCATATGTGTATGTCTGAAAAATGTAACCATTCTTTAATATCGTGGCTATGTGGTTTGCATAAATTGTTAAAGTTGTATTCATAAATGTGTAGGTTTGTGAGAGGATTTTGATATAATATATATTTCAATTAATATGTGTTTTACATATAATTCCATAACAGTTGTGCAGTGTTAATGGTGCGGTACTTGAATATCAAACAGATCAGCAGAGCACTGAGCGGGCGAATCTGAAGAGCAAAGTACAACATTTTAAACAACATGCAGAGTTGTATGGTCAAGCATTCATTGTACTTGACAGCCGTGGAGGAAACCTGCAAGAGTTCTTCCGCCACGAATCTTCCCCATTCCCACCTGCACTCTCTTGTGAAGGAACAATAAACTCTTGTACAAAGTCAGATTTATTGACATGCATATTGGAATCAGTCAATCCAGACATAATGACAGATGAAGAACTGGTAGCACCTGAGGTTTAAAAAGTTATTGTTATTGACGGAGGTACACTGATCCACAGTCTCCCTGGAACAACAATCCAATGCAAACCATTTGATGAATATTTCCAAAAATGTATTTTTGCCAAGGGTCGAGCATTACTTAAGTAAAGCAAAAAGAATGGACATTTTTTGGGGATCAATATCACAAATCCTCAACTAAAGGGTGCACAAGAGTGAAACGAGGAACAGGAACACGACAGCGTGTACCAAGTTCTGCCAAGGTTCCAGGAAATTGACATTTCTTCTCAGCAAATGTTGAGAACAAAAAGGAACTGTTCTCATTTTTATCTGATAAACTCGTTGAAATAGACCTTCCAAACGATAAGTCTGTCTATATCACTTCAGGAGATCAAGTCCTCTCAGTTGGGGATGGTTCTCCGATGGGTCAGCGTATCACAAGGAGGTAGACACGCGTGTTGTGGTCCATTTCTTACATGCCATTGAATATTTATCAATCGCAATGGTATTACATACTGGAGACACAGATGTTGTTATCATACTGTTGAGCGACTTTCATCATTTTATGCCTGCAAACCCATATGCACAGATCTGGATATCATTCAAATCAGGAAAAATGACCAAAATTATATCTCTCAATGACATTGTGTCAAGCTTGGGAGCGATAACATGCAAAGCCTTCGCACTCTTTCATGCGTTTACTGGTTCAGATAGCACATCATCTTTCAAGTTTAAAGGAAAGCGTTACTGCCTTAAAACGAAAGACAAAGTACCATCTTTAATAAAAGAGTTTGCATCTCTTGCAGTTCCCCTTTTGTTGTTTCACCCACACTGCAAGAAGTGGCAATGCTTTACTCCAGTGATGTATTCACTGATGACACAAACGTTGACCTTGTTCGGATGAAAGTGTTCTGTCACAAGACTAGAGATGTAGAGAGAATACCTCCAACAAGTGATGCACTAGTTCAGCATCTCAAAAGAAGAAGCATCTTTCAAGTAAGCATCTGGGTAAACGCACATGAACCAATGGCACCAACCAACAACCCCAAGAACTATGGATGGGAAGAGAAAGACGAGAAACTAGTTCCAGTTTGGACAACAATTCCACTTGCTAAGGATGTCTTCGACTGTAGGTGAAATGCACCTGGACTAAAAGATGTTCAGTCTGTAAATGCAAGAAAGCTAATTTGAATGCATACGTTTGTGCAAGTGTAAATGTGATAGTGAACAGAAATAGGCTTGTTAATGAGAACAATCACTCCTTTATGCCGCGAACTGAACCATCAAGTTTGTGTGTATGTGTGTGTTTGTTTTTCTTTTGTTTAAGATTTATATCCATCCTATTTGCTATTTTATGTGCTGTAATCAAAATAACGGTGTAACAAGCTGCTATTTGTTATAAAAATCCAGCTGATATCAAATATTTACAATTTGGGTCATAAGTCTCAAAGATACAGAATTACAGACATGTAATAATTTCGGCGTTTTAGAGCCTACGGGAAACCCTAGCATAACTCCTGTTCCACAGAATCCACAAAAATTATTTGCTTGCTGTCCACTCGGAATAAAAATGTTATTTAGACGGTAACCTTCAAATTGGTACCAAAATTAAACTTGCAAAAATCTGAAGTCACTGGTGGTTCTGGCACCCCACTAAAACTATCATAGCGTTATTCGTTAATACTCTGCAGAATATACCATTCAACAGATTTAGACTTTTTCAGTTCTTACTTGTAGGACCAACGAAAAGGAGCTCGGAGTACACACGTACACACACACACACACACACACACACACACACACACACACACACACATATATATATATATATATATATATATATATATATATATATATATATATAATATATTGTAATGAACTGCTCGTTCCCTCCTTGAAAATGCATTCTAACACTCTTAGAGAGGGCCTTGCCTCTAGGAACAAGAGTTAATTAAAAAAAAAAACTACGGCAGAAGGCCAATATTACTGAAAAAGGAGGAATTTGCATAAACTCTGGACTTTAGTTTTAAATGAACTATATTTACATTAAGTTACAGGTAAGTCCAGGAATTAATGAGGTAATTGATTGTTGGTCCACCAGAAACACGTGGATGGGAAATGTACCAGACCCGGAGATCGGTATTTGTGCAAAACAGGTTATTTTGATGCTAGCCTTATTCCACAGGGTTCCCAATTTCTCCCACAATCAGGCACAGTATTTGTCTGCAAAGAGATAGCATTCTAGCATCAGTACTAAGGCGAGGAACACGTGGGAAACGTTATACACGACTTGCTCTCGGCATAAAATATTACAACTCTTTCAAGGGGCATGAAACGACTGGGAGCTTATACAGAAAGGACCATTACGTTGCTTACATTAACTAGGGGGGA
The DNA here is from genome assembly GCF_015104395.2 of Macrobrachium nipponense. Taxonomy (NCBI): domain Eukaryota; kingdom Metazoa; phylum Arthropoda; class Malacostraca; order Decapoda; family Palaemonidae; genus Macrobrachium; species Macrobrachium nipponense. The sequence goes on along the minus strand of NC_087217.1, from coordinate 34,400,648 downwards.
AGTTTACTAGGATCACAAGAGAATTAATCACAGCACTGAACCAAAATTGGGAAGGGAGACGCTGGGCAAATAAGGGGGGAAAGTCGCCTTGGGAGAATGAAATGAAATTGAGACAAGAGACAAAAATGATTCACTGACTGCTCTAGAAATTACATCTCATGTACCTGGGGATCCTGGGTCTGATAGTCTTCTCATCTGATGATATTTCTGTGCACTATGTAGGTATAAGAACACTTGTGGGATCCCCCAGAGGAGGCAGGGGAGCAAAAGGGGAGAAGTGGATTCTGCAGAGCAGAAGAAAGTTCTGAGCTTTTCTGAGACAGAGCGGTTGGAGCCCTCTCCTTATAAAATCTCGGCCGAGATAGACTCCTCCTTCCTCAGGTTACCTGCTGAGATCAAATCCAGAACAGCTAATGGGAGCAAAGAGGGGTTTAGAGAGAATGGAAGCTTCCAGTTCACAGGGGCAACTTGCATATAGGCAAGAATGAATGAATCTGGTTATAAAGAGGTCTTACTTTTCCTTGGTTCTGGCTTGAATTCCTGAACAATATATATATATATATATATATATATATATATATATATATATATATATTATATATATATATATATATGTGTGTGTGTGTGTGTGTGTGTGTGTGCCAATGTGATGTACTATGTTATGTTAAGTGAAGTCACATATCACTTCTCGCTTGGAGACAGGCTAAGCTGTAGGGGCAGCTTACATGAGAAAGGAATTTGAATACGCAAGCAGTTTAACCGAGAGATCACTCACCCGGTCGAGAGGCGTGTACATTTGTTTGTACGGATGGTACAGGCCTAATAGTCCAAGGCACTTGCGAAAGTCACATTCCTTTAGGTGAACGCTAAGAGGTGGTACACGCCGAGTGTCGGGAGACAAAGCCCCATCATAAAGATGTGTCCTATTCCATGGCTAATTTAGAGACGGGAATCTCTAACCTGACTAATGCAATGAACTTATTGACATTTTGGGTCTGGGAATGAATTCTTAGTCAGGAGGGTAGAATGTTAACTTACTGGTTTCTTTATGGGCAGTTTTGGGGTTTCTGCCATTATGACTTGTTGATCATTTTGTCCTATTTTATAATCAACTGCTTTGGGTAGTAAATAGTATATTTTTGTACTTACGAGATCTCAATAGCCTAATGACATGATTGCAGACAGAGGGCACTACTGACAGCAGGTAAGAGTTTCCAGTTTGTGTAGTTTAGTGAACAGGGGGGGTAGTAACACAAACACACACATATGTATATATATGACTGGTAAAAATGTTCTGTAACAACAGAATTCCATCTAATAAAAGGAGCCCACATTTTGGTGTTTTTATGGGCTCCTTTTATTAGATGTATATATATATATATATAATATATATATATATATATATAAATATATATATATATATATATATATATATATATATATAAGCAAATACCAGCAGGTAAGAGTTTCCAGTTTGTGTAGTTTAGTGAACAGGGGAGTAGTAACATATACGTATATATATATATATATATATATATATATATATATATATATATATATATATATATATATATATATATATAAGCGAATACCACAGGAAAATGATAGTCAGAAATCCAAGCGCTTTCATCTTTACTAAGACATTGTCAAGGAGCTAATGAAATACAATTGGAGAGAAAGGTCTCAGGTATACAACAACAAGATCAAGAATACCAGATGGTTAATTGTCAAAAGGGTAAAAATTAACAGAGATAATCCAGGATTATCGGATATCACACGGTCACAAACCTAAACAGATTTGACTTTAACCAAAATTACAAAGTATCTTTACAGTCCAAAACATGTAAAAACTGAATATATTAATTTTGTTGCTTATATTTATCTACAACTTTTTTCATTATGAAAGCATCAAGTTTAAATAAACCAAGACTTAAATTTAGAACATTTCTATTATTTGACTTGATGAAACAAGATTCAATGATATTCCTTTTATGTGTCATTACATGGGATTAAGGCTCTTGCTTGACTCCAGTTAATAGGATGATCTGAATCTCTCATATGTACGAATAATGCATTCGATATCTGCCCAGTTCTCACAGAATATTGGCGCTGTTTGAGACGTTGTGAAAGAGATTTATCGGTCTGTCCGTAATAGACTTTATCACACTTTTTGCAAGGAATTTCATATAATATTACTGAAAACAACATTAATGTTAAAAAGCTTTAAAATTCTAGGAATATCTAAAAACCTTTCATCATAGGGTAATTTTAGAATGTTATGCTTACTAAATTAAAGTTTGTCATTAGTTGAATAAAATGTTTTTCTAGCTCTTTTCCATGCCACATCTACAAAAGTCCTTGGGTATATAAGTTTCAATACAATATCATAAATAGTTTTAATTTCAGCATCAATAAACTGCGGGCTACAGACACGTAAAGCCCTTAGGAACATCCCAGAAAAAACAGAGAATTCAACATTTTGATGGTGATTGGAGTAGTAATGAACAAAAGAGGCAATGTTAGTTGATTTTCAAGACTGAAAATGTGAAATTTCTATCATTTCTATGGACAGTTACATCAAGAAAATTCAAATTACAATTTCTTTCTTCCTCTACAGTAAATTTTATAGAAGGGACTAAATTATTGAGATTATTAAGGAATTCATTGAGATTTTCATGAACTGGCCTAATACAGAAAATATCATCCACATACCTAAACCATATAACTTTTTGGGGCAAAATTCTTGGTAAGAGTTTTGTCTCAAAAAATTCCATGTAAATATTGCTAAGGACGGGAGATAAGGGATTACCCATAGCCGTGCCAAACTTTTGTACAAAACATTCCCCATTAAAACAAAATTTAATATCTTTGATACATAACCTTATGAGACAAATGACGTTTGCTACACTTAAGGGAATGTCATGACGTTCTAATTCATCCTCCAAATATTCAAGTAAGTCATCTACAGGCAATTTTGTAAATAGACAACATCAAAACTAACCATATTAAAATCAAAATTCAAATTTAAACTATTCAATTTGTTTGTAAAATCAACATTGTTTTTAAAATTCGTGTTAGAAATGCTTCCTACCAAAGGAGTAAGAATTTTTACAAGCCATTTAGATAAATTATACGTAACTGAGCCCACTGAACTAATGATTAGTCTGATAGGATTATTGATTTTATGTGTCTTGACTAAACCATACATATAAGGTAGGGAGGCGCATTGCGGTGTAAACTGTTTAATTAAATGGTCCAAGCCCTTCAGAATGGATTTAATTTGTTTATTAAAATGGGAGTTCATTGTCTGTGTAGGGTCAGACCTCAGTTTCGTATAAGTATCAGTATCATTTAGCAATGTCATTATTTTACTTACATAGTCACTTTTATTCATTATTACCACTGCATTAGATTTATCTGCTTTTGTCACTTTCTCTGTTTCGTCTTCTATAATTTTCTTAAAACCCTGGAGAAATCTCATGGGTACATTAGGGGGAGAAGGTTTACTCATAGCACTATACACAATACCTTTACAAATACTGATATCATCAGGGGATAGGTTTTAATTAAATTTTTCCAAATAACAAAAGGATTTTGAAATGTCGACACAGTCCAGGTTACCATTAAATACACCAAAGCTTAACCCATATCCCAAAGCAGCTGTCGTAGCACTATCCACTGGTTTGTCTGATAAATTAATCATGAAGTCCACGTTGGCATGCTTAATCCAGTCGCTTTCAGCAACAAGATTCTTCAGCTTGACTTGAAGCTTTCTTTCAAGACGGTTGCAGCACTTTCTCAATTTTTCGTAGATATAATCCAGCATCCGATTCTTCCAATCGACAGGAACCGTCTGATTAAAGCCATACAGTCTGCTTCTAAGTGTATGAAACGCATCATCTACTTCCACTTTTGTGATGTCGATGTGTTTCTGAAGTATGATACGTTGAAACTCGTCGAAAGGTCGCTCTACTAGACGAAGAATTTTCCCAGGTAAAATCGACATGGGCATCATTTGCTCGTTCATACACTTCCATAGAAGTGTGTGAACGAGCATTGTTCGTACATATGAGAGATTTAGATCATCCTTTCGACGAGTTTCAATGCATCATACTTCAGAAGCACATCGACATCACAAAAGTGGAAGTAGATGATGCGTTTCATACACTTAGAAGCAAACGGTATGGCTTTAATCAGACGGTTCCAGTCGATTGGAAGAATCGGATGCTGGTATTGCTACGAAAAATTGAGAAAGTGCTGCAACCGTCTTGAAAGGAAGCTTCAATTCAAGCTGAAGAATCTTATTGCTGAAAGCGACTGGACTAAGCATGCCAACGTGGGCTTCATGATTAACTTATCAGACAAACCAGTGGATAGTGCTACGACAGCGGCTTTGGGATATGGGTTAAGCTTTGGTGTATTTAATGGTAACCTCGACTGTGTCGACATTTCAAAATGTATGTACAGTATATATATATAAAAAAATATATATATATATATATATATATATATATATATATATATATATAATAATATTATATATATATATATATATATATATATAATATATATATATATATATATATACTATATAATTAGTATAAATATACAGTAACCGAGCTGAGCTGATCATAATCACGGAGAAGACACATAGGTCTAAGAAAAACTATGTTTGGCGAATTAGAACACCCATTCTTTTGTTACCACATTTTTCTCGCTCTGGGGCATCTCCATTGCAAAAAAAGGACTGAAATCATGAGCCAAAAAAATGATGAAAGTGAAAAGTAGAAGCAGGAGTCTTCTCGACCATTATATAAAGCGAGTGACATTATGATATGCATATTGAATAGGCTTCGGTTTGGAGGAACCACCGCTGATGAAGTGAAAATTATATATATATATATATATATATAATATATATATATATATATATAATATATATATATATATGTGTGTGTGTGTGTGTGTGTGTGTGTGTGTGTGTGTGTGTGTGTGTGTGTATGTGTGCAGAGGTGGAGAGGAATAAACTGAGAAATCATAGCCAAGTAATATGCAACTGTTTCGGTGACGTTAAATGAGACCTTCGTGGAAATATATATATATATATATATATATATATATATATATATATATATATATATATATATATATAAATATATATATGTGTGTGTGTGTGTGTAATGTGTCTGTAGAGAGATGGAGAGGCATAAATTGAAACATCTTATACACGTAAGTAATATAAATGTAAATATATATATATAAATATATATATATATATATATATATATATATATATATATATATATATATAATTTTCACTTCATCAGCGGTGGTTCCTCCAAACCGAAGCCTATTCACATGAATATATATATATATATATATATATATATATATATATATATATATATATATATACATATATATATATATATATATATATATATATATATATATATATATATATATATATATATATATATATATATATATATATATATATATATATATGTATATATATATATATATATATATATATATATATATATATATATATATATATATGTGTGTGTGTGTGTGTGTGTGTGTGTCTGTATAGAGGTGGAGAGGAATAAACTAAGAAAGCATAGCCAAGTAATGTGCAACTGTTTCGGTAACGTTAAATGAGACCTTCGTGGAAACGTTTTTTTTTTTTTCAAGTCCAATGTCAAGCAACAAAAAGACAGCGAAACACATTTCGACGGCTGAGTAATCTCAAAAAGAAACAAAGGAGAAATTTACAATTTCTACGGAAAAGAGTTGATTTTATACTAATTTCACAAGAGCTACATAACTTCCTTACGAAAAGTCAGCTTCATACGCACATAGCCCGATCTGATGTAAAGCAGGAATTTGAAGATAATGGCAATATATTTTCTTCTGAATCTCATCTTTCCATTCATGACTCTTATTATAACATCTGCAATTGGAATACATTGAATATATTTTAAGTTTAGCTTTTCTAAAACTCTTAACTATGATAACAAATGATTTATTGGAAAAATATCTACAATTCTTGGTAGTACATTAGTTACTATTTTTTTTATATATATTCACTGAATTCAATTCCAACAGACTATGTACACTTATACGTTCCTCAAAAATCTACTTACCTGGCGTATTTGTTTTTAGATTAGGACAGAACAACGAGCTTAATGCATCATCTGCATTTTAGATGCACTGTATGTCAAAAGAGAAACGAAACATTTTAATTGTTTAAACCTTCTAGTGTACTATGGTTTTTTGGTTTGTTTTTTAGTGATGACAGTTGAAGGCATTCCTTCTGTAACCAGACTGAGAGAACAACAAAAGCATTTGGGTCCACAAAAGATAACATACTTTGTTCCTTCTCAATGCGCTGGACGCACCAAATGTCATGGTCATTGAGAAAACATTTTATTGCCCACCAGAGAGCAAAGGACTAAACCTACACACGCCTACGGGTGAGAGAGAGAGAGAGAGAGAGAGAGAGAGAGAGAGAGAGAGAGAGAGAGAGAGAGAGAGAGGTAAAAATGGCAGAAATTACAAAGCGTTATGTTTGGAAGGATAGAGATTCTGATTACTGACGCGGCTCACTGGCATCTGACCAGCAGTCTGGTTACCAATGATAAGTGTATACTATCATGCAGCATTTTCCATAAGCCTCGCCATATTTACAAATGTTAGGTAATAGAACAGAGGGCTATCGCCACAGAGCCTGTCATTAAGATTGGTCAAATTCCTTCTTGCGCCTTCATGTCACTCCTTCGTTTTAGGGCTGATCAAGTTGATCGTCATGAACGGTATCGAGTCAATTTATACCTAAATCAGACTCCCAACCGATAACCGGATCCCATGAATTTGTCTTGGACCCAGTTCCTCGTTGGACAAGTGATTTACGTGCTCGCCTATCGATTCGGTAGTCTTGAGTTCGATGGCCCGCTCTGTCAACGTGGAATCAGAGGAATTTGTTTCTGGTGATTAGAAATTAATTTCTCAATATAATGTGGTTCGGATCCCACAATAAGCTGTAGCCACTTAAAAATATCTAATCCTTCGGGCCAACCCTAGGAGAGCTGTTGATCAGTTCAGTGGACTGGCTAAACTAAGATATACTTAACTTTTGTCTTGGACCTAAGCAAACATTTTTTTTCTTTTTTAAGTAAAGGTTCAACACCATGACAGGTTTATTGCATCGTCTCTTTCCCCATGGCGTATCCATCAACCGCAAAAAATTCCATAATTAAGATGAAAGCCATTACCTGATATAGAAACAAATCGTATCGTATCTTTCAAAAATGTGTAAGGATCTCCTTCAAGGTGGCCGGACAGTTTGCTACTGGGCAATTCGCTCCCGGAAACTTTGCTACCGGCTATTTCGTTACCGGTCAATTTGTTACTATAGTAGATTCACATCAACCGGCATTTGATGTCTAGGGCAGTCACTTACGACACTCCTGATTGGCTGTTGATAATTCCAATCACAGGGCTGGAAATTCTCAGTCTTTCTCTCGAGTTCACATGGGTTGGATCTATGTTTCACCTCTCCTGAGGGATGTACGTCGTTCAAAAGTATCCTTCAGAAGAGGTGGAACATAGATCCTGCCTATGTGAGAGACTGAGAGTTTCCAGCCCTGTGATTGGTTTATCAACAGCCAATCAGAAGCGTCGTAAGGGACTGGCCTAGACATCAAATGCACGGGTGATGTGAATCTACTATAGGATCATTTGATACTAGGCCATTTCGCTACCATACCAGTGGTTGTTATTATCTGGTTCATTTAAATATTTAAGATTGGTTATGTTTAACTAATGCTATCAGTCTGCTACTGTTTCTACATTTGGTGTGAATATATTTTTTTCTCCCGTTTAGTTACTTCGACAAGAAATGGAACGAAATTAGTGGATGATCTCACCTATATTTATGATAAAAACACAACGAATAAGGATGGTTCAAAGCAGTACTGGATGTGCTAGAATAGTGTAAAGCCCGCTTACACACATACTTTTGATGGTGAAAATAAAATTGTTAAGACTGTCGATGTGCATAATCACAGCGCTGCACCTGCAAGAATAGAATCAAAAGTAGCAATACATCAAATGAAAGTGAATTCTATGTTGACGCAAGATGCTCCTCGGACTATCATATGCAATGAAACGACCAACATGAATGAATTGTGTGCTTTCAGAATGACCCTCAGTCTCAACGATGAGTCGTAGTACTCGTATCAGGCGTTGCAGACAAGTAGAAGGTAATTCACCACTTATTCTAGTCTTGATCAATACTTCTGACTACACTGACAACAGTTTCCATTTTCTACAGTTTGACAGTGGTGAACATGATACCGAAAGAATCTAATTGTTTGCAACAGGGTCGGGCATTGATGACCTCAAAAGAGTAAGAGTTGGGCTGCAGATGGAACTTTCAAGTGCAGCTCAACTATATACCTTCAGCTTTACACCTTACACATTCAAGACAATGTCATTAGTGTTCCAAGAATTTCGCCTTAATTCCTGATAAGACACAAACCACTTACAGTAGATTGTTTACTACGCTAAAAGAACTGTTGCATAATGCAGAACCAGACACTACGGTGTTGGATTTTGAAGAAGCATCCATCAATAGTTTCTCAGACACATTCCCAAGTGTAGATGTTAGCTACATGTTGCCCGTTTCATCTCTCACAAACTGTTCACAAAACTTGTTACAATAGGTTTGAAACAACGATATCACCATGAGGATGACCTTCCGGTCGATGATGTCGTAGAAGGATTTGAAGAATTAACTGACGATGATGATTTCCCACAAGAACTTGTTTCATATTTTGAAACCAATAATACTGGAGGAGCGAGAGGTCGTGGTCAACCAAGACGACGAGTCGAACCAGTCTTTTCTATTATTAATGGAATGTTGATGCGCAGTGAAAATGGTATGCCACGCAAAAATAATCATATTGAAAAATTCACAGTGCACTAAAAACCTCAGTGACTAATGTCCACCCTAATTTATGTGGTCGCTCATCACTGCTCTTACAAAAAGAAGAGACTCTCGGCACAACAAGAACTGCCCATATCAACCGTGGAGACAGCGTGACCAAGAAATAAACTCCAATATCTTCGAAGCATTGCTCACAGCCTAAAATATTTTCAAATAAATATATAATTTGTTTTAATATATTAGGAAAATATTGCATTTTCCAATAATCAAATAGTTGATTTAAATACAATATTATTGTTACTACATACTATGGATTTATGTGTATGGTTTTTATCTACATAATAGGTAAAACAACACTCTTAGATACTCATTTACTATTGCTGTATTTGGAAAATAAACTTACCTTAAGAATTACGTACCATCGGACGAAGGGAACAGGTCGAAAATTGAGTTACAAGATTTCTCGACAGACAGATAGACAGACAGGCTGTACGGCGGGACATTTAAAAGGCTGATTATGGGAAAGGTACCAAGATCTGACTGATGAGACCGTGGTTGCGTTCATTCTTCCTTAAAAAAAAAAAAAAAGGCTGGTAGCGAAAAGGCCTAGTAGCAAATCATCCTAGTAGCAAAATGACCGGCAACTAAAAAGCCGGTAGCAAAGTGTCCGGGAACGAATTACCAAGTAGCAAACTGTCCTAGAAACCCCCCTTAAAATCCCTTTTGTGCCTCCTTAAGTGAGGGGACAAATACAATGAAGAGGCGATTGGAGATGAGCTTAGAGTTGGGAAATCTCCTCAATGTCCGCTTTTCTGGAAATTCTCATAAACCTGCTGAGTTGTAATCTAATTAACACTCAAATACTCTTTACTAATCTCCTAGCAGTGGACGCTTCACCCTACGCTCATAATTCATCTTAAAGCTTGTCTTTTGGTCATCTCTCTCTCTCTCTCTCTCTCTCTCTCTCTCTATCCTCTCATATATATATAGATATATATATATATATATATATATATATATATATATATATATATACATATGTGTGTGTGTGTTAAAGCTTAGATAAAGGTGTTTTTCTGTCGATCGTTGCGATGAAATTTCACAGGAACAGGTAATCGTCATCGAAATTATCAGAACAAATTAAAGTCTACAAAAACAATACTATCAACAATATAAGATTAATATTTAAATCAATAACTATCATATTAAGCTAATGTCAAATAAATTACAAGCCGATAATAATAATAAAAGATAGAGTGATACGCGCAAAGAGACCAGACGTGGCGTTGATTGACAAAATCAAGTAGAAAGTATCACTCATCGATGTCGCCTGTGGAAATTGTGCCCATAATCATAAGGACACTAGGCACCATCCCAAGATTCCTGAAAAGCAACCTGGAGTAAGAAAAGTGAAGGATTCCTGAGGAGGAAGGGTGCAACCCAGAACCCCTCACTATAAAACCACACAGTCGAATAGGATGACTGTGATAGATAAAAAATATATATAATAATAATAATAATAATAATAATAATAATAAGAAGAAGAAGAAGAAGAAGAAGAAGAAGAAGAAGAGAAGAAGAAGACGAATGCATTTTAGAACTGCTGAATTAATTCTGATAATTCAGCATTAAGGTAAACTAGATTTTGAAACGCAGTTTTCAACTATTAACTCCGTTGTAATGATTATTCTGTTGTTTGCACTATATTCGGTATTTGACATTTCGTCATCTTCTGACGAAGGCGGCGCACTTGAGCTCAACTTAAGATTTACTGACCAGAAGTTTGAATTCGTTCGCTGAAATTTGCTGAACCACAAGAACTATTTCTGGTTTTTGAGCTTTTGCAAAACGAAAAGGTTGACCACTACAGTGACATAACTTCGGAATTGTAATCTTCCTTCCTCATCATGACGCTACTGTTCTCCTAATTTCATAGTTTTATTTTCGTAAATGTGTAGGTTATTCAGTCTAAGTCCGAATTAGAGTATGAACAAAAGCAATAAAACTTCGCCCTGGGTATGCTATTATTAACAGCAATGAAGTAAGTAGGTAACATTTTAAAACTGCTGAAGCATTTCTAACAAATTCACAGTCCTGCATTTTGTAACGTCTTCAAATTTGGGAAAGTCTATCAAAGGTTTGGCAAAACAGCAATTGATGTATACTCGAGCCTTAAAATGTTTTAACCGTAGATAATTGGTCAGACAGAAAAATATCCTAAGCCAGGTATACTACCACTCAGTTCAAATTAAATCAAAAGCTCTTTTTTCATTCGTTCAGGTTACTTGTCGACGAACTAAAAGAGCAGAAATGTGTGAGCGGGTGACTGACTGCACATGGAAACTGCGGTGCGCGGAGCAACCAATAGCAGGTGTTTCTGGCTTTGACCCTGAAAGAGAGAAAAAGAAAAAAAAATCTTTTGCTTTTGATAAGGAGGAAAAGAGTGCCTCTTGTGTTTGTTTTGGAACTTTCGTTCCATATTTTGAAACCCATGCATTGTCAATTTCCAACTCCGTCTTCGGCATTGTCCAATTATCGAGTTCTAAATTCGGGGGAAAATACGGGTATTAATAAGAGAGCATTTCACTCCATAAAATAATTGTGACAACTTTTTGACGACCGTCATCAAGTTCCCTCTTGCACTGTTCATTCAAACAAGTGGCTGCCTTGTTCGCAAAATCGTTTTCCTTTCCATTTCAACCTCCTCAGACACAGACAATCTTTTTCCTAAGCTTGTGTTCCTGTAACATTGAGGATGCGCATAATACCTATAGACGAGCAAATGAAACATGGTTCATAACTTTATGGTTCAAAGATCAGTTTTCTCTCCTTCTTTCAACAACCCCTGATTCCCGCCATCACAAACATTAGATAATGTCCAAACTGAATCCAGTCTATCAAGATGCTGGATTTCAAATAAAAAGTGGCGTGTCTTGGAGTTATCATATTATGGAACAGTTCTATGAAGTTGGGTGCACGC
>NC_087217.1:34378715-34383715 GCF_015104395.2 Macrobrachium nipponense | reverse complement strand
TCTGCCCCAAACTCTTCCTATAAATGAGTCAAGATTTGCGATTTGCTGGAAAAACATGTTAAAACTTCTACTCACTTTATTCGGCCCACACATAATAAAACGTATTATGCTGACCATTTCGTAAGTTTGCTTGAAAACATGGTGCGTCTTTCACAAGATATCTAATTCATTATTAGTTTATTAATAAGAATATTAACATTCTTCAAACCTGTAATTTCAGAGTATGTCTGACATGACTGTTTTCCAGAAATATCGTACAAGTAACTACATGTAAGCTCAAAATATTCTGTTTTAACTTTATTAAAGTATTGTCCAGCTACTGAATTTTAAGCATTTTCTTTTTCGTAACCAAGGAGCCAAATTGTTTGTGCATAGGAAGTCAAAAGCATTTCGATCTGCAACCTGAACCGAACCGGTGCTCGAGAGAGAGAATCAGCAAGTTCGAGAAGACTTCAAGTCTTGACAGACTTAAGGAGCAGACCTCTTCCTAAAGAGATCATAGCCACCGTTGATCACTACAGAATGCAGCTGTTACTCATCAGGAATGGGAACCACTTTGATGGGGGTGTTCGTTGGCACCGAATGTATTATAATCTAATTCAAGATACTCGTCAACAAAGGCTCACACTTGTGAACTGTTACGTATGACCTAATAGTACTTTTCATGCACACGTGTAAAAGAAATGATCTCCATTCGTCGCATCTGTTTATACCTATGCGTTTGACACTGGATGTTTGTTTATGTGTTACATATTTCAGACAATGAATGTGGCACATGTCGGGTAAACAGCTGGTCCTGAGAAATCGCACAATCACTCTCAGCTACAGTTTAGTTCTTCGATGAGCGAAGGTGTCACGTTGGATCTTTTGCATTCGCGTGGTAGGCAACTTCCTCTAAAACAGATTTATTAAAAACCGGCGGGAACCCCCCTTCTGGTGGCTCCCACTTCAAGGGGAAACAGAGCTTAGGGGAAGTAGGCGTATTCGTAAAGCGCCCATCAGCCCATTAAATTGGAAGAAAAGACTCCGAGCGCCCTAATGCAATATCGAAATCGCTACATTAATCATATTAAAGCTAACAAATGAAATAACGCCGCGTATTTAGAAACTTTGACTTCATGCATCAGCATATCAATACGTACGTTATCATTATTTTAAATGTTCGATAAGGATAAGTAAAATCGCCTCCCTTTCATATTATGACAGTTTATCGCATTCTATGCATATTAACATTCACCCCATGTGAATGTAATAAGTCAAATTATTTTTATGTATAGTGAAAGGATAGATAATGATGATCGTAATCGCGCCCATACACTACAATAAAAATATTAGAATTTCACAGCTGCAGAGGCCATTACTAAGGAAAGGCGAAAAAGGTGGAGGGGGGCGGGGGGTGAATGGCGAGCACTGGCTAGATAGGAGGGGCTTAGATCTACGAATATAACAACGGACACTCTAAAAGGTCGGTTTTTGTGCCAGCCTTAAAGGCTGGGGCTTCAACCTACAGAGTAGGGAAATTAATGTTTACATATGTCGCGCACTGGTATCAGAGTGAAGGGCTCATTGTCGTACACGCGGCGTCCGATTCGCTGGCTTCACATCGCCGTTGTTAATCCCGTTTTCTTTTCCCGCAGTTTTTTAGGAAAAAGTTATGGGATAATTTGAAGAGATATAAATGCAAATGGCATAAATCAAATCCACCTGTCACGGATAACAATCGAACGCCGACGATCTAATTGCGGGCGATCGAGGAAAAGGAACTCAAATGAGACGAATCGGACGGTGAAATACGACCGCTGCTCAAATGATAGGGGCTCTCGTTAATCGTTTATTTGGCAACGGATTCGGAGAAATATGAGAGTCATTTTTCACCCGGCATAAATGTATTGCACGTCAATTGCGCCACTGTAATTGAAAGCTATTTACTGTCGCCTGATATTAACTGCAATCACAACCCGCCCGGACGGGTTCGCAGTGACACAGTCCTCGTTATTTCTGCCTTTTTATTTTATTTATCTTTTTACGGTGCTTCTGGCCACGGCCCGTGATTTATTTGACAGTTTATTTATGCGCTGCGCGACGAGGCTTTGCGGGAAGGAGTAAGACACCCACCAATACGACACTCGGGAATTTATGACCTGTGAATAACAACGCTACGTAGTATCGTCTACCTTCAATGAATTAGCTAATGGACTCTCTGGGAGCTCTCTCTCTCTCTCTCTCTCTCTCTCTCTCTCTCTCTCATGCGTGCGCACAGATTTAGTCATGAAAAGAAAAAAAAATTATCAAAATCACTTAGATAGACACAAGAAACGAAATTATACAGACCTTTACATTGAGTACACTGATCTCTGGTGCAGGAGACTTAACATTCACTTATAACTAATTACTTACAAATAATCAAAAGTCGAGTTCTTCAAACGTATTCTATAAAGGTCTTACAATTCGCTGGTATGATGTTAACGTAATCGGTGACGGACTGAAACTGTCTTTTCTAATTTGGGAATATAGAGCGTTCTGATCACTGCTGCTTTTAAAAAACATGGGTATTTCTGAATGATGGTCATTTCTAAATTTGAAGTATCTGTCTGTGTAAGCTTATACCTTATACAGTTTGAATTTAACAGTGATTGCCTTAAAGTGGAATACAGAAAGAATGAAATCTATACTAAATTCATCACCAATGACAAACATAAATGCATATAAATTTTGCAGGCATGTACGAACTAATAATAATAATAACAATAACAACAACAACAACAACAACAATAATAATAATAATAATAATAATAATAATAATAATAATAATAATAATAATAATAAAGATGCCGGTACGGTTTGAGTTAAATATGAGAGAGAGAGAGAGAATGAGAGGATGAGATAGAGAGAGAGAGAGAGAGAGAGAGAGAGAGATACCACGACTGGAGATCGCATAATACCAGGACACGGCAATTCAGTGAAGAAATTAATAATGACTGCCAAGAATAATGGCAATGTTCTTCGCAGCATGCATAATGAAATAGTAATTGCCTTCCATAAGTTCTTTTCGAACGATTAATTCAGTGGCATCATTTTATTCAGCCAACTGCTACCTTCGAAAAATATATGGAACTTCTCTTAGTTGGGCTGTACATCACACAGGTAAATACGATTTTTTTTTGGTGAGAGAGAGAGAGAGAGAGAGAGAGAGAGCCAACTCAACTGGTTTGTTAATCTTTTTAACAGGCTGGTGTCTTTTTTAAATTTCTTTGATTCGGAGGTGGGCACTCTTAGGGGTTTTTCTGTATTTCATATATGTAAAGCTTTTTCGAGGCGTACGGGAGCCACTAAGCGAAGCATCTGGTGATTACTCAGAAGCAAATCAAAGAAAAGAATACAACCAAATTAGTGATTACGAAAACAAAACACGAAAAACATTACCAAACCGAAGCCCAGCCCAAAAGTAAAATTAAACAAGTAAAAAATGCGCCGAAGATTCTTCGGAGCAATCAAGTTTTCTGTACAGCGCATAACCAGGGCCACCGAAAATAGATCTATCTTTCGAAGGTCTCATTATAATGCTGTATGATTCGCGGCCCATAAAACTATTAGCCGCCCGTGGTGGCCTGTGTTGTTGCGTTGCCAGAATCACGATCATGGCTAACTTTAACCTTAAATAAAATCAAAACTACTGAGGCTAGAGGGCTGCAATTTGGTGTTTGATGATTGCAGGGTGGATGATCAACATACAAATTGACAACCCTCTAACCTCAGTAGTTTTTAAGCTCTCGGGGGAGACAGAAAAAAATGCGGACGAACAGACAAAATTGGCACAATAGTTTTCTTTGAAAAAAAACTAAAAACCAGTACTATTTTATCGCTTGAATGATCAAAAAAGCATTTGTACACCAGCGACAGTGCAGCTCTTACTCAACTTCTATTGCCACTAGACTCATCAACGTTTCTTATGCATCAATAAAAATCTTCATGAAGCAGAACCAGGCGTGATGCTGCCTCCAGCTTACACGCGACACATGCAAGATTTTCCCTTCAAGCAGAAGTTCTAAACATTATATTTCTAACTTAATTAACATGAAGTGGTCTTCGCAATTCATACTCATACTCAGTACTACTTATAATAACAACATGGATCACATAAAAAGGACGCAAATTAAACACGTTCATATAGTACTTATAGTTATAATTGGAAACACAAAGTAATCGAACAGAAACATAGCCTAAACTCAGTACACCAAATAAATTGAAACGTGCGAAAATCTACAGCCAAATAGAGCCTTGTTTCACTAACGAAAATTAAAATAAGTACACTATATCTTATTAGAAATAATTTTTCGGTATTGTTTAACATGCAGATTATATATTTTTTATATTTTCATTCTAATAAATAAATCATAAACATCCTACCCTAAAATTCCTGTATCTTTAGCTTACCTTGAAACACCTTTTTCAAACCTGTTCAAGCTCTTCTATGGGGCTTTCCCACCCTCCCAACCAGAGCAAGAACAAGAACAACACCAGCAATAACAAAGTAGTTTGTAGGCTTACTCGCGGCGAAGATATCGATGAGACGGGGAGGAGTAGAACCAAATAATCAGTACGGGAGGCAGCGTCTCATCATCCATCGAATCTGCTAACAAACTATTCGGCAGGGAAGTCATGATGATCTCAGGAACTGAGTCCTCTCGGAAACTAGTGATGAGGATGATAGGTCCCTCCTTGCCGGAATTCTTGAAGATAAGTTTCTTATTACATGCTGTTATTTAACTAGACTTCTGCGATGGACATGAAAATGCGCATGGTTACTCAATCCCGGTTACAATACATGCAAGCAGGTCAGATTTTGCATACCTTCTTTGACTCGGTAGAATTTTTTTTAAAACCTTCTTTGGCTCGACAGTATTACAATTTCTGTCAAACCTAAAATTATAAAATAAAAAAAAATAAAAATAAACATGCTTTAATTGAAATGCGCTTAAAAGTAAAAATTATTTTTTGAG
>NC_087217.1:34371215-34373715 GCF_015104395.2 Macrobrachium nipponense | reverse complement strand
TCAACGGATATTTCAAGCACAGCGGAAAAATGCTATTGAAAAGGGGAAATATTTTCACGCGGCTATATTCGTGGAAGAACCAGAAGAATGACCGGGGAAAATAAACTTCTTGAATTGATGGCGAACACACTCTCTCGGGGAACCAATCAAAACGCTTGTCATTATCAGACAGGTCATTACGCCAAGTAATGACCTGCTGTTAATTTAAACTAGATTAGAACAATTCAAAAGTAACTAACAATGAAGGCAAAAAGTAGAAATATAAAAACGCCTTTAAAAACTATCTATGAAAAACACCGCCATTCTCGTTCTACTGAATAAGTCCTCTATCTCTGTTCTTTGCATCTATCGAGCGACACTGAAATTGAGTGATGAGTCTCGAAGGGCTGAATTTTAAGTGAGCTGAATAAATTCGATGTTATAAACGTTAACCATCGACGAATCGAGATCTTGATGACGGACACTTTCTGTCATCTTGGAAAAGACTGACGGTCTGTCATCAAACCAAGAACTAAGTCAATGACGAGTCAATCTAACCAAGAAAGAGAAAGGGATTGGAAGGAGAAGGAACAAAATTCACTGAATAATCTTGAAGTACGGACAAGAAAAAGGCTTCGAAACGAGCAAACATTTAGCTGTAAAAAATAAATAAATAAAACAAGAAAAAAAATACAGATCATAAATAGCTGCTCTTTTCGCATTAAGATGAAAGCAGTCAGAGGTCCAGTAAGCTCTCGTCGGGGAAGCTGCTGAAAGAGATGCTCATCTTATGATCTGTTACAGAATGTGTCTCGAACTCAGAGAAACGTTTCAAGTTACGTCATTTGCAATCTTCCTTCCTAACAAAATAAATATTGGGCCTTATGTAACATTTATGTATCAACATTCACAGACACACACAAAGACACACAAACATACACAGTGACAAGGGCATCCAAAAAAGAGCAAATAATCAAGAAGTTGAGAGGTCATTGTGGCTATTACAGTTGCATAAATATATATATATATATATATATATATATATATATATATATATATATATATATATATATATATATATATATATACTATACATATATCTGTTATATATATATATATATATATATATATATATATATATATATATATATATATATATATATATATATATATATATGCAACTGTAATAGCCACAATGCCCTCTTAACCTCTTGAATTCTTTGCTCTTTTTTGGATACCCTTGTCACTACAAAGCCTGAAGATCCAAGTTCAAAGAAGTTATATTTTTTATTAGAATTTGCGGACATCACAATTTCTTTAAAATAAAAAACAAAAAGAAAATTCTTTGAACTTGGATCCTCAGGCTTTGTAGTGACAAGGGTACCCAAAAAAGAGCAAAGAATTCAAGAAGTTAAAGAGGGCATTGTGGCTATTACAGTTGCATATGTATCTGGTAAAAAGTGGACCAGTAGATTCTACATATACGTATATGTATATATATATATATATATATATATATATATTATATATATATAATATATATATATATATATATATATTCGACTCATCGTCGTTCAATGTTGTACCATTCGAGTGAGTAATTGTGATAGCCATCTATCCATCCGTGAATGAATGTTCATCCACTCGAATTCAGCGGAAGCGTTCGTAACCTGATTTCCTTTCGGGCAGTGGAGTGGTCCAGGAAGTCTCCCCATCGTCCCCTCTGGCCTCACGGAGTGCACATCAAAAATCATCAGATTCATTGTCGATATTAACAAACCAGATGACACTGATGAGTTAACCGGGCCATTGAGGTGGGAGATCCCATCATCGACGCCCCATGTGTCAGATCCATTATCGAAGCGCTCAACTAACACCCAGTGGCCATCCGGAGAAGCATCACGACAAAGAGTTTATCTTCCGGATTATCTTTCGCCAGTTCCGACAGATGGAGAGCCCAGGCGCCCCCAAGATTCCACTTCCCGATAAGAAGAGGAAGGCAAGAAATCTAATGACACGACGACGCCATTGCACCAAAGACAATCCCACAGGGAATGACGGTCATCCTCGCACTGTCCTACTCTAGCGTTGTCCTCAAGTTTCTCAGTGGAAAGTATACACAGTGATTCCAAATATTCAGCGGATGAATAAGTTATTTACGGCTTCCTCTGAAATATGGCCTAGCAGGGATAAATCTAGGTCAACAGCTGGCGATGAGCGAATCTGCGTAGAAAAAATAATTTAACTTCCAAACAGATATTATAAACAACACGTTGCACAGATACAGCAATGGTGCTTACCCCTACTTTAATCGCTACATCGACATTCATTGTGAACAGTAAGTAGGCCGATAGATAGTTCCATCTTTGCCAAAACAGATTAACAACAGAAGACTAAATAAAAATACATTGTATATAACCAAGTACTGGAAGAATTATGTTAAGAGTTCTAAAAATAGATTTAAGATGTAAAATTTTTTTAAATTTATGAATTTGAAACCACCAACGACATAAGTGTGATA
>NC_087217.1:34343715-34368715 GCF_015104395.2 Macrobrachium nipponense | reverse complement strand
AGGTCATGAAAGAGCCACTGCTATTTAACAGATTTGGCCAAAAAAAAATTCATGCTCGCCCTGAGGTCCAACTTCGGAATATATTGTGTCGGTGAAAATATGTGTGTATGTGTGTGTGTGTGTGTGTGTTTGTCCCAAAAATGGAAACAAGAGATGAAAACTACTGGTATTTCACATTTTTTATTTGCAGTGGAGTAGCATCCGCTCAAACATGGCTGAGTAGCTACACCTGACTTTGTACAGCAATCATAAATGCTAGATGAGTGTACTTCCGCTCCAGGCAACAGGCTTTGTTATAGGGTCATAAGGGTCATTCTAGGGTAGTTCTTACCCGACATTACCCACCTGTGCACCAATGTTTGTGTGTGTCAGTATTACATCCAGTTACTTATGGCTGCTCCTCCCAGACACTGTTCACTCTGAGCAATTGGTCCAATTTGTCTTGGCTTATAATGGAAAAAATACAGCACCTCAACTACAAGGGCTTCATGTCGAGAAATGATGACCCCCCCCACACCCCTAGCTCCAGATTAATAGGGAAAGGACAATACTTTTCCCTAATAATAAAACTCCCTTGCATGCTCTCACAAGCGTAACTGTTCTTCCTATGACGGAGAGATTGGCAGCCTCTCCCGTTTCAAATTTCTCTTTAATGACTTTGGCGCCCGAAAGAGTGAATCGAAAGCTTTGAACAGTGATAGCCACGATAAGGTTACTATACCTGCAATGAAGACGTTTAAAGGAACCTTTATTGTATTAACAAAGCAAAGGGGGAGCAGAGAATGCTCTCTCTAAAGCTGCTTCATTTGTGAGGACATGACAACATATGAGATAGGAGGAAATTGGACAAACTGGCCCTAAGACAGATGTTAAAGGAAACGCATACTAAAAAGAGTGGATACATTATATATAAATAAAGCTACTAAGCTTAGTTTTAAATTAATCTTCGTCTGTGACAGTAAGAAAATAAAATAAATGGTATCGGCCATACCGTACTTACATAAAATTATAAAAACTTCAAAAAAAAACTATACTCTGTTTTTTTTTCCATCTGTCCATCCGCCTTTGGTGGTCGCGCATGGTAATACTGCGTCCCGGGCTTTAAATAGTTACGGTATGTGTGAGTTTTAGGTAAATAAAAGAATATCTTGGTGTATATTTGCAACCGAAAAGTGTTTTGATAATTTACTGTATGCGAATTACACCATTAATATTCGAAATAAGATATTATTTAAAGGCCGGGACGCAGTGTTACCATGCGCAAACACCACAGGCGGATGGACAGATGGAAAAAAGAGTATAGTACCGTCCCATGTTACACCACAAAGAAGCCAAAACTAGCAATGAATTCATAATTGAAGAAAAGGGCAGTGACATTATTCAAAGAAAATGTGGAATGTCCAAACGCAATAAGAATATACGATGCTGGATTCTAGATGTCCTACTCTGTTATTGTACATCAAAGATCAAGTTTTATATTATCTACAGAAAATAAAAATATATAAGCATGTTGACATAACTCAAGGCCAAATTTACAAGATTTTCCCACTACTCCAACAAGCGTTCTCATTGCTGAAATTTTTGACTTCAGTATCCTAACAAGTAGTCCTGGGCCCAGGAGAGCAAGTGAAAAAGCTATGCAAGGTGTCATAAACACGCAAAGTAATTACTATGCTGCCTACATACGTACACACTCACTAAATGCGATGAGAAAAATTTCGGAACATATGACAGATTTCCAATGGTCATTAAAGACGAATGTGCACCAATTTCCAGTCACATTCAATAGCGCACAATTTTCATGAACTATATTCAAGTCTTTAGTATTTTTTAAGCTAACACATGCGGGGTTACCACGCATTGCAAAGGATGATGAGTATCAGGCTGCAACAAGTGCATTTAGCCCCGATCATTCCCACTGCACGAACTGTATCTATTCACTAACAGCTTCTGGAAAACGTAGCCAAGGAAAAAATATTTTTTTTATTTATCAGTTACTTTACATGCACGAGCGCATGTTTAGCTTACAGTAGCGATAAGGTAACGATATTTTTTTACCAAAAGAACAATTGAAATGCTGTGTGCAGTCGATATAGTACTTCAAACAATGCTTGCCTATTCCAAATTCGACTATAAATGTGTTGCTGATTAGATGGCATTATATAAATGGCACAAATTCTTCGTACGCAGTACTCGAGGCAAAAAAAAAAATAATTGACATTATTTCCATCTGTTAGCTAAACACCCTGAAATTTATTTTTAGAAGATAGCAAAGATGATGTCAGTGAGTTGAAAGACTGTGAAATCTAACTCTCTCATTAACTAACCAAAGCAAGAGGACCACCACAGACATTCTTACCTAACGGATGGATATCCTTTGCTCTAATGTTATTTGTAGCTCTCGGTTTATCAAAGACCAGTCATGCAATGGCTTAAAGTTGTAATTATAAGGTTTATAGCCAGCCAGTGCGACGGCAACCGCATCCCCCCCACACCCAATGATTGATGTTCTTCTCTGAGTGTTCTCATAAACCTTCTCAAATGGGAAATTTCGTTTTCTTGGGAGTTAATTTGAGGGTTTTAATGATGACAGTAAGGAAAATGATGGTTTCAGTGAAATCTCAACGAAGTGTTTGAGATAAATCTATTATGTGACTTCGTTTTTGCTAATTTGCAAGTACTTTAATACTTAGAGGGTTGTTTCAACAATATTCCTTTATGAGTATTAAAGTAATTGTTAAATAACAAAAACAGTCACATAATCCACACTGATTTCAGACGCTTTGTTGAGATCTCACTGAAACCAAATTTTTTTCCTTGTTATCATCATTAAAATCTGCAAATTAACTCCCAAGAAAATAAAATTCCCCAATTGATATATATATGTGTGTATATATGTATATAATATATATATATATATATATATATATATATATATATATATATAGTGTGTGTGTGTGTATATGTGTGTGTGTGTGTGAGTGTGTGTGTGCATATATTTATATATATATATTATGATAATAATAGGTTGTATGCGTGTGTGAGTATATATATATATATATATATAATAATATATATATATATATATATATATATATATATATATAGTATATTATATATGTGGTGTGTGTGTGTATGATATTATATATGTATATATATATATGTTTATATATATATATATATATTATATATATATATATATATATATATATATATATATATTATCCATACACTTACACACGCATACAACCTAATTATTATCATAATATCTCTCCATGGGTATCCAGTTTGAGAAATGATAAAATTGTGTGGACAAACGCAAAACTAAAACGATATTGTTAACGAGTCAGAGATAAAGGATTAAGAGCTGCTTAATGCACAGAAAGGAATATTTTCTCGTCAGTGGGTCTCCGGTGCCTGAGCTAGAAGAGAATAGGAAAGTCTGAACCTCCACTTACCCTGAAAAAGTTACATTTAAGGTGAATATTCATGAGAAATGTGCCATTAGTGTGAAGGCAGTCACTCCACAAGTTTTTTTGTTCGGTTAAATTTCCATTGCGTGTTGGAAAGGAGTTGCAGAAAGAAGAGATGCATGCGTGAATTGAGTATCATGTAAATGCAAAAGTTCAAACATTTCATTACTCTTGACAGAACACGTGTGTGCTTTGAGTGACGCTGTCACTCTGTCAGTCTTAAATTCAAATAAAAACTGAGACTAGTGCAGGCAACCAGAGAACTCGGAGACGGCAAACATCCTCCAAGGCTGAACAACCCATAATTCCACTGTCGCTGCCCAAGGCTTCTCAAGCAGCTAGGGATCTCTCCCAAACTCTCATCACTGACAGCCAGTCACAGAGGCCGCCTTCGCTCACATTGTCGTAAAAATCCCGAGATAACTGCGTCCCCGTCTCGCTAACAAGCAGACAAACAAACATCTGTGACCTCCTTGTCGGAGACTATGATACTCGATAGCATTTCTTCATCCGCTGTTCAGAACACGAGTACGGTTGTTCTCATGACCTTTAGCAAAGATTTCTGCTTTTTGTGGCTGACTGTTTTCCCCGCGTTCGCACCGGCATTTATTCAAGCATATCTAGCATTCAGTTAAAAGTATTAAAATAATATTTAGATATAAAATTATATCATTTATACAATATGTATGTATACATACATATCCACTATATATGTGTGCGTGCGTGTTATGGATTTAGCAAATATATATTCTTCTGTCTATTCAAAATGTATATTTATAAATCTTTGCATCCTGTCATTCCTTTATGAACATTTCTAATCAAAATTTATATTAACCGGAATTATTGTTAGTTTCTGTAATTACAACGTCTTATGCTCCAAAACTGGAAATTTATTATTACCATTATTATTAGCCAGCCGGAAAAGTCATTAGCTTGCAAATTAGCGAAGATTGTAAAACATAAAGCTGAATCAATCATCAAAAAGTCAGAAGCGCTAAGGCAGCCGAGCACAATACTGTCAAATGATATCACAGATGCTCTTGAACTTATGGGCATCGACATCATTTCCCAACCAAGCAGAGCTTCCACACCTTCACGTTAACGGGACTGAAAGACTTCAGTTACTGGGCATCAGGACAACACAGCACTATACTCTGCCATATTTTAGACCAAAATTAATGTCGTTAATAAAGGCCTTAAACAACAAAGATTGAAGGAATCACTGTGGAATATCTTATGAGAAAGGGCTAGGCTTACTAAAACACAATGAAAAATACCTATATACCTGTTTCTATTTGTTTACAAACTAAAATACATGGAGGGTGGTTTATTCAACAAGTTACAGTTTATATGTAATATCGATATGGTTGTCCAACTCAAAAAAGCACTAAAACCAAGTAAAAAAAAAGTTTGGTTGATTGATTTATAGACTTTTGGCAAACATGCCAAGCTGGGGCAACTAAGGCCATTCAGCACTGAAACGGGAATGGACAGTAACAAGGTTTGTAAGGTGTAACAAGAGGAGAGCCTCGCAGTTTACTATGAATCGTTACGAGAGGGTGGACAGCAAGATGGAAGATGGAGAATTTGAATGGAGGTACAGTAAAATGAATGAAAGGGGGTTGCAGCTAGGGGCCGAAGGGACGCTGCAAAGAACCTTAAGTAATGCCTACATCGCACCGCATGAGGTGCACTGACGGCACTACTCCCTTATGGGGACAATAAGTGTGGACTCACTGTCAAGCTCGAGTTAGATGTAACTGCACTTCGGCATCGCAGTGCACTTTTTTCCCCGTGAGTAAACCAGCTGACCGCAAGGCAACGTTCAGCAGCCCTAAAAGCCCTCGAGTAGCTTGCAATTTACACTACCTATATAGCTCTGAAAAGATTATGGGAAACTCCTCTGTTCCTACTCATCTCGGCTGCCAGGATTATCTTCTGATTGTCTTCTGAACAAAAAACAAATTTGGTTGAGAAATGGCTGATAACAGATCGGGGAGAAAGACAACCAAAGGTTTTTAACGCCAAGTCTTGGAAACATCTCTCATTCTGCTTGTCTATCTAGTGCCCGATTTCCTTAGAATTAAGTTGTATTCTATGTTTTATTATATATTAATCATGCTATTTAATTATATACACATTAATACATAAAAACATATACATACATATATTATATTATATATATATATATATATATACACATATAACATAATTACATTATACATATATATGTAATATACGTAGCTACAACATATATATATATATATATATATATATATATATATATATATATATATATATATATATATATATATACATACATACATACATACATAAACACGTGCGTTTGTGTGCGGAATACAATTTCCTCAGAAAACGATCTGTGGAACCATTTCATAGATTAAACCTAAAACGTTACTGTTGGCCGACCGTTCGTAAGGGGTCGGTAAATCCCGCCCAATTATCTCCAATTATTGACGCCTTTCGTTCCGCATCCGACGGCCTTTATTACGCTCATTGATTTTTAGAAAGTTCTCATGTTCCGTTCGTTCGCCTTCATCTGTTACAGCAAGCGTTCTTGATATTGAATATTTTCCGCAACATTCCACATTTATTTTATTTCCGTATCACATCTAGTTTCATTTTTTATTTTCGGTGCACACGTCATATCTGTGAAAGCTGATAATACCGAGATATCAAGATATTTCACTGCCTGCATTTCCTTCTTTACTGCTATTCAGAATCCTTCGGTCCCTTTGTTTATCCGCAACTATCATCTAGGATGCTGAACTGAGACCCGGTACAAGATTGGCTGGGGCTCTCGAACATAAATATTATGCAAAATAAAAAGAAAATAAAAAACCCAACCTTGAAATAACTATGGTTTCATAGTGTATGAAATCAACGGCATCATTTTCCAGCGGATACTGAACGTATTTCTAACCTATCTACACTCATAGAGCTTTTGTTTGCTCAATTTTTATTGCATTTCCCTTCTCATGATTTCATTTTTAACGAACTGTGTAAGGCAACATACTTTGCAATGGCCAGCTTCATAAGTTCCTTACATATGCCCATTTGCAAATTGCAGGTCCTTGCCAAAAAATGTTCAGTTCTGAACGACAAACGCAGAAGACTACTCTAAAGGTGCAACACAGCGAACTGGAAAAACTGACAGCAGACTTCGCTCTGTTGGTTTTCTAAAGCAGAAAATCAAATAAAAGAAATCCAAATGAAAGAAACGATACAGAGTAAAATCCCTACCTGTCACCCTGTAGCTCTTATCGTGATTCGATTCCCATTATGTATTCTGTTTGCCGTTTGGACTGACATGCAAGTAACAAAGTATTCCAATAACTTGGGAAGTAACAGAATTTTACAGAAACATGTGAATTTAGATTGGTAGAAAATGCTGTTATTCATTAATGTTGTATCTCTCATCGGGTGAATACCTGATTTTCCGTCATTCAATATTCAACGGAATATATCGTATTCTGTCGATAAACTTTTTGTGAAAGTTGTTTTGTGAATCCGGGCAGTATTGTGCAGATATCACCAAAGGTCGTATTCGATCTTAGGTGGAGTGATTTATGAATGGAAGCTGAAAATGATTCCTCGTCATTGCAGATCTACTTGTAAGATATCAATGTGAGACCCTGTTTTCAGGAAAAGGGAAGTCAATGTAAGTTTACTTCTATTTTGTTCAAATCAAATGTGACAAACTAGAAGGATCGGCTTTATTAGTCAAAATACAAGTTAACCCAAATTCTTAAGATGGCTGCTGGAGGCCATTTAAGAAAAAACCTTCAAAAAACCAACCATAGAACTCTCACCTTGACACAAACTTGACAACTATGTGGTAGAGAGCGTTGCTGCACCGAAGTGCCAGAGGTTCGTGTGACTCAGCTTTCCGACATGACTGACATCAGTTCAGCTTCTAACGGATTCGTAATCAATCCAGCTCCGCCAATTTCAGACTTTCCAAGCACTGCCTTAACGGCCGAGAGCTGGCTTCCTTTACGCTTTGATAAGCCACAGATTATTTCCATCAGTAACAATTCCTACATATCTTTCTATTTTTTCATGTGTATTCTTTCATTATATATATCTATTATCTGTTATATAATATAATAGATATATATATTATATATATAGTATATGATCGATCTGTATATAATATCTATATATATCATCTATCTCTAGCTTACTATATGATATCTTTCTATTTTTTTATGTCTATTGTACATACGTATTATTATATATAATTCATAATATTATAATATTAATAATATATATATATAATCATTATTCATATACTATATAGACATATATATATATCTATATATATATATATATATATATATATATGATATATATATAGTATAGTATATGTATGATGTATATATATATATATATATATGTGTGTGTGTGTGTGTGTGTGTGTGTGTGTGTGTGTGTGTGTGTGTCTGTGTCTGTGTGTGTGCACCATTATATAATTAGAGATTGGATAAGCCCTCCCTGTAACTATGTCATTTTATATATGTGGACATCAATGTCACTTTTACGGCATGTATATACAAAAAGGTTCGAGAAGAACATTATTCCGTAGCTTCAGAAATTCAGCAACTAAATTTATTTCATGACAAAAAAAAAAAAAAAAAAAAAAAAGAAAAAAAAGAAAAAAAAAAAAAGAGGCAAGAGTTGAGTAAATCCCAGCTTTCCCCTGGAAAGTTTATATTAAAGTTTTCAGGATTAGTAAATGGAAAGCAAGCTGGGTCACCATCACTTCATCGAATTTATAGTTGGTCGGTTGGCTTAGTTATATAAAACTAGGTAAATGTTCTCCGGTGATTGATGTACCGCCACTTCCGGCCATGAAAGCACCCACCAAATTGTACATCTAGGTATTTATAGTAACTCAGATTACAGAATGTTCTATCATTGAGAAGTAAAAGGACTACATTTAAGTTCAAGCACAATACATAGAGTAACACGAAAAATGATGCACAAACCCACTAGGAAAAATAGGCAATTGGTAAAGATAAGCCACAACTCCCACTCCCCTCTCCTCCACCCCTACGCAAAAAAGAGGCTAGAACAAAAAAACAATAAGCCATCCCGAAAAACACGGACATTCCCTCCCTAAAACCCTCCATTTATTTTCCAATATGCAGACCAAATCCCGGCCACATTGGCCGCGCAAACAAGTATGAATAAATTTGCTTCACTTTCACCCATACCCTATCAATATTTCCAAACTAATTTACCATAATTCCCTCGACACTCTTCCCTTGTGCCGAGTCCCTTAGGGATAGTCTGCGATGGGGGACGGGGAGAGAGAGAGAGAGAGAGAGAGAGAGAGAGAGAGAGAGAGAGAGAGAGAGAGAGAGAGACCACACGTATGAAGGGAGGAGAACCAAACATAATGAAGGCAAGATGCAGGCGCACGAAGAGACTAACAAGTTATATAAAGACATACTTACGTAAAACATAAAACAAGGAAACAACAAACTTAAGAAGTAAAGAAATATTAAAATGTCCAATTAGCGTGGAATGAAAACCTGTTAAGAAGAAGGAATCATCGTGGTCCTCTTCATCACATGAATAAAAAGATAAATAAATAAACGAACAGAATGGAAAGATCCAACACAAATACATTTGACACATGACAGAACACCGATGGAAACGAAGCATTGAAAGCATTTCCTATAGCGGGACTTTCAACCCAGCACGAAGGAAAGATGTCAAAATGTATCAAAATGAAGAATAAAATAAACATCTGTTAGAGTAATAATTAATTCTTAAAAAGGAAATATGAAGAATTTTTATCTACTTATAACAACATACGAATGAATTTGTTCATCCCTCACGGTTTTATGGCCTTAACATTGTTAACATTATTCTTTATAGTACTTCTCTCTTGATTTAACTTTTCCATTTTGGTTTTTCATATATTTTCGACCAAGCACTGGGTTCCAATATATATATATTTTAAAACATATGATATAAGTATATATTATTATATACAATATATATATTAGATATATTAGATATACATTACTATATACATATTATATATATATATATATTATATATTACATATATATACATATAGATATTATATATATATATATATATATATATATATATATATATATATATATATATATATAGATACGATATATATATATTATATATATAGATATATAGATATATATATATATATATATATATATATATATATATATATATATATCTATATATATATATATATATATATATACTATATATATAAGCATATATAATATATTTCTTATATATGAAACCAAAATGCTTGGTCGAAAATATATGAAAAAACCAAAATGGAAAAGTGAAATCAAGAGAGAAGTACTATAAAGAATAATGTTAACAATGTTAAGGCCATAAATTCATTCGTATGTTGTTATAAGTAGATAAAAATTCTTCATATTTCCTTTTTAAGAATTAATTATTACTCTAACAGACGTTTATTTTATTATTTATTTGATACATTTTGACATCTTTCCTTCGTGCTGGGATGAATGTCCCGTTTATAGGAAATGCTTTCATTGCTTCGTTTCCATCGGTGTTCTGTCTTGTGTCAAATGTATTTGCGTTGGATCTTTCATTCTGTTTCGTTTATTTATTTATCTTTTATTCATCGGATGAAGAGGACCACTATGATTCCTTCTTCTTAACAGGTTTTCATTCCACGCTAATTGGACATTTTAATATTTTCTTTACTTCTTAAGTTTGTTGTTTCCTTGTTTTATGTTTTACGTAAGTATGTCTTTATATCCCTTGTTAGTCTATTCGTGCGCCTGCATCTTGCCTTCATTATGTTTGGTCTCTCTATATTTATATTTATAGATATAATCTATATATATATATATATATATATATATATATATATATATATTTGTGTGTGTGTGTGTGTGTGTGTGTGTGTGTGTGGGTGTGCGCGCGCTCTTGTGCGCATATGTACACACACATATATGTATGTATATGTTGTAGTATATATAATTATAGATAATATATATATATATATATATATATATATATATATATATATATACGTGTTGTGTGCTTATGTTCAATTCTAGGTAAGAGAAGTATATATGAAAGTGTATATAGGTAAAATTTATATGGAAATACATACCTAAAACCCACGGAAAAGCCTTGATTAAAGTATTTCATGTTGAGATTAATCGAACTAAGAAACGGTACATGTGGAACGCAGAGCCCTCAGTGTTCCAGGCCAATGAGTTTCGTCTCGTATAGGCTTAAAATCTGCACAAAAATAGATCACATATATGCTTCAGATTTTACTGTGAAATTAAATAACTGGAGCACTCCACCTTATTAGCCTGTGTACATTTTTAATTAAGTATCTCTATAGTTTACTATCTCAAGAAGTCTATTTTAAAATATGTACACCTATGTACATCAATGAGCTTGCGAGCGCACATAAATACATGAGGGAATAGCAATTTTTATTAGATTAATATGTCAAGTGGGTGCAATTAAAAACCAGAAATTGATGCTCGGGTTTAATCCACAAATAGAAATTTAGAACTGAGAGACCTTCAATCTTCCGCTGAAATAGTCTTCCATTACTCTCAAATCCTTATTTTTTAATGGAATCGGAACCATTATTAACAAGATCGCCATCAACATGCCAGATAATCGTTTGACTTACGTCCATTATTCATCATTCTTATCTAAGGATGAAAAATTAGATTCTGCTCCAGATTATAAATACATGGTTAAATGGCAGACACCGAAGTGAAAATGACCACTTTCCATCTCAGGCTCGGCTCATTTACATTGCACACAAAGCTCGATAATATCTTTCAGTACATCTCTGCTGATTAGCGAGAACAGTTTTGCTGGTAAAGCTTCGGAAGTTAACTGATCGTCTGCCTGTCCCCGATGCTCATCAACTTAAATGCTCCCTGACTGCTGAGCATGGTAAGCTGTA
Organism: Macrobrachium nipponense; assembly: GCF_015104395.2. NCBI lineage: Eukaryota > Metazoa > Arthropoda > Malacostraca > Decapoda > Palaemonidae > Macrobrachium > Macrobrachium nipponense. The sequence goes on along the minus strand of NC_087217.1, from coordinate 34,357,243 downwards.
AATATAAACACACACACATGTACCTGCAAACACCTTGTGTTGACAATACGGCCTACCAAGCAAATGTTTGAATGATCGATTCCCGGACAAGGACGAGAGGAAGGGCGCTCTCTGATCGACACCCGCTGTGCCTCAGCTGGCTTTAGTCATGAATCAGGTAGCTGACATTTAGACGACCACAGTCAAGAAGGACATAGGGCAAAGCAACCTCACCCAAGAACGACTTGCGAAAATCAGTACGGTTCAATCCTTAGTCGAATTAGGCCCGGATCTCTCAGTGTCTTTAGGTAAATAATATGAAGAACGTAAAAAAGGCCAAGGTGATTTTTTTTTTTCCAAACTTGCTCATACTTTTTACTTAGAGGCATTTTCCTAGGGGAAACTATTTCGAGCAGAACTTTGCTTATTCTTAGGAACTAATCGAATTACGAAAAAAAAAAAAATCCATTAGGTCATGCCCTCTCTTGCATCCCCCACCCCTCCCCCTCCCCCTCCCCCTCCGACAGCGACCCGGTGGGTCAAACCCGTGGTCCGGATACGACACCTCCAGGTCCCGGCGGTGTGGTTAGAGAACATAATAGACGCGCGAGATGCATAGAAAAATTACCCGCGTCTCTAGCGGGCAATATCCCTTGTTATTTTATAGTAAACTCGACGCCATCTCATACAAATAAGATTCCGACAAACTCCTAAGTAGAGCCCCGATGCCGGGCTGTGCATAGAGGCGGGAACGCGCTCAGCCCTCGTACTTACAAGGATGAAATTCCTCCGGCGAGAAACGGCTTCGTCACCTCTACTCGCTTGGGGCGGGGAAGTCTGTGCGCTTCGGACCAAAGTTAACTAGGAGGCTGTAGCGTATTCCCTTAAGGCAATGGAGTAGTTGGCGGGACCCAGAGAATTGTCCACTCAGCGCAAATCCTGATAGCCTCACACCTAACCTCAATACACTATAAAAATACATTCGGCTTCTCCAATTCTTTTTGCTTAGAGAACTCGGCGACGTCTTCTTTTTCATATCATATCTGCCTGGCCCTTGGAATTCTGTCCCCGCCGATTCCGGGCCGCTTCTGCCACATTTCATGATGCTCGATTCGAAGAAATGTTCAAGTTTTTGCTCTTCTGACAAGACTTCAAAACAGAAATGAATTGGATATTTGCGAATGAAGACAGGAAAAGCACATGGGAATATTGTCTACTATTTACCACTTCATGCCATCACCAAAATGCCTGATCCACTGCTCACCCTCTAATGAGACCAGTTTTAATCAAATGAGTTTATACGCCAACTGAAATTATATTCAGGATTCTCATTTCAATAAAAACTTCCAAAAGTGTGATCTACCCAAAGATCATACTAGATATTTCTTTACTTTTTACCAGCCTCTTTTCCCAGTTCATCCAGGTCCTTCTTAGCATCCGGTGAAGATCAAGACCGATTCGAAATGACAGGAAAGGCTCCATTTGCTCAAGTATACCATTTAGCTTCGAAGTGGGTTCATCGCGATCGCGAGAGAGGGCCCGATACACATCAAAACTTATTACGCCAGACTAAGTGGACTTCCGACCCAAAATGACGTCACTTAATGGTACATCATACAGCGGTTGAAATGGTGGAATAAATGACGGAAAGCATCGGGAACTCGCTGACTGCTCCAAGGATAACGCTCCTCTATCTCACTGCCAAGAATAAAATAGATGTAAAGATTTGTTAATCTTTTTATTATGATACTTATCATATTTGGTGCCAAAGCGTCAAATTCCTTCTGCTTCATTTGTTTTTAAAATGTGTAATCAGTAACATACAACAATGCATTACTATAATCTGTTTTAAGTATTTCGTGCGAGAGCAAAACGAGCAAAGCATTTAGCGAACACCAGAATGCTCGCTCAGAATGCCCGTGAGAGAGACCGTCCCTAGCAACGCCTGCCGAATCGAAGAGGCAGACCTTCTCTCCGTCGCCCGTGATTCTCATTTCTGATTCGTCAGACCCACCAGGAACCACCTATTATTTATTTCACGTCTCCCTAACTAGATGTTACCTTCACTGCATTTCATACACGCCTAACAAGGCGAGAATTACAGATGAGATATATGGGCAAAGTAGATTTTTCTTTTGGCAAAATAAAAAATAAATAAAAGAGAGGAACTAACTTAATGCTTCAATAAAGTGAAGACCTCATGGAAAAAAAGAAAGTATCTAAATATCGAAATACAGATGTTTAAAAATAATGACAATTCATTAACATTGAGGTCTCGCAATGAAGCATTTAAGAAATTATAATAATGTAATAACAATAACAAATCCGACGTGATAACTCAAACTTTGTGAGGCCGGTGAGTTACGGGAGCCACAAAACCAGAGGAAGTATGAGAGCTCAAAGTATTCTATAAATTTTACAACGATTTATGCTGATTTGAAAGAAAAAGCAAAACAAATTGAAATTAATCCACTGGTATATATTTCGGGACCTTTGATCAAAGGAGAGCTTTTCCGATCCTGTTTACGAGCAGCCCCCAACACTTAGAGATCCACAGGCAACGAGGCTTCTATAAATTAGTCGAAATTGAAGCGTTCGCACCAAGTGCTGACCCCCACCCCACACTCCTCCTGGAGGGAGGGCCTGAACCGCAGCGGTCGCTATAAATAGTGGAAACACCGAAATTGCCGAGCGCATTTAACCGCTGCACTTCAAACAAATGTCAGCAAAACAAACAGCAAATGAGATGCTTATCCCGTCCTCTGTAATCAAGCCAATTTTCTTGGATCCCATATTTTCCCTCAGCGTCTCTTTCAAACGCTGCAAACCGCATCACAACACCTGGGCCAATCAACACTAAGTTTTACAGTCAATCAAATCATTTTCGACTTATAAATCTCAAATGACTGACTGCGCAAAACCATAGCATCAAGACGTAAAATACGGCCGTCCAAATAAATGAGTTGGAAATGCGATGTCAGTTGGTGGCTACAATAAGACTCGAAATACCAACACGAGCCCCACACATGACGACGAAAATGACTGCAATGCCGTGAAAAGACAAGACTTTGGGATAACTAATAACACATCCTCTCCACTGAATAGCCACAAAGCTGAAAATGAATTCATTTCTTCTTTAAATCTTAACGTCTTTACTTTCGTCTCACATAACTATCAGCAGGGCAGAAGTTCCATCATCATGTTTGGCTTTCCTCTCTTTATTGCGCAGGTGAATATTGTTGATGGGGGATTTCTTAAATGAACTATTATTATACGTGTGGTCTGAACACTAAGGACCAGAGCGAAAGTCTCTCCTGAAATAAAAAGAAAAAAAAGAAAAGCGAGCAGTTTCGAAAAAGGCGTTTAACGAAATAAAGGTCTGAATGTATTCAAGGTGGCTGCTCGACTGTTCCCTTAGGGTTAATATTAAGGCTCCATTCATTATCTTCCCTCAAACGCTTCCCTCCTCCTCTCCCTATTTTATTCGTGTATCTCTCTCTCTCTCTCTCTCTCTCTCTCGTGTAAAGTGATGCGCAGAGACACTCTTAAATTTAGGCTCTTAGTGAGTAAATAAAAAAAAAATCTAAAAAGATGAAGCCACAGGAAATCCGTCTCAGCAGATACCATCTTCAATGATACGATGTTCCTTTTCCTAGGATACAAACAACTTGGATTTCACTTTGCTTTTATCTCTGATAGTATCCAATTCTTTCTTGACATTTAATGGCATGAAATCATTATAGGTATTATTCACGGATTATATAATTACTATTTTGTCAATATTATGTCCTCACAAATTATAATTCCAACAGTTTATTGGTGTCGATGGTTATAGAAGCTTAACGCCAGTTGTTGATATCAGGTCAGTCCATCAATGTTGAATTAGTTTCACCTCTTTATAACAGAATCATTTCTGTATGGATAACACCACTATACAAGAGTGAAGACAGAAGACATTATTACATCTAAAACAGCTGAACATAATGCCAATCTCTAGCGTTGGTATTTTATGTCTGGTTTCCATCTCTATGCATCACGGCAGCCATGAGATATCTCAATGGCAACAGAAGAGGTTCAGTTTTTTGTGTAGGCCTAACTGAAAACATTCATCATAAGTACCGGGAAAGGTAGAATATGACCAATTTTTGATAACAGATAATTGTGCAAATTTACGCATTATATGAAATCTAAAGGTCCAATTCACCAGCTTAATGCAAGTAGTACGGCTAACATATAGCTTAAGGTTCCATGTGAGAAGAATGACGAACACTATCATAGTTCAGTGTGTACCAAACGCGGATTACGATATAGAAGATGTAGAAATCACAGACGCGCCATGATGAGAATGAATGGAAATGGAAATGATATAAGTAATGAGTTTATAATAGACATTCTAAAGGCCAATGTTGAAAAAAGGTAAAATCGAAGAGATTTCATTTCCAATGAAATTAAAACTGGAGTTGTAACGACTCCGATCTTCGACGCTGAAATGAAACAATTTAAGCTAAAGCGGCAAATAGCCATGGAGGCCGGCAGCCAGGGAGTGAGTGAGTGAGCATAGTAAGTAGTCTGTCTTGGTGAAAGTTGCTCCGGAACCTTTCCATTCATTCCATTCAAATCATTTCATACCCGAATCCATAAATTTGTTCGTGAAATTACCCAAACCTATAAAAAATGATCGAAGGAAACGACTTCCCCGAAAGTCTCGACGACTCCACTTGATTTCGACACAGCGTGGTGGGATACCGAATCACACTAATAACGACTTATTCGAAATGGAGTCAATCATACTTCTGTCATGAAAAATCCTATTCCACATAAGACTACAGCCGAATCCTCTTTTTAAGCCTTCAAGAGTTCATCTTCTACCGACCCTGTTTGAAAGCGAGGTATAAAATCAATCATTTTGTCTAAATACATAAGGTAATTCTTTAGCCTGGCAAGTTAGTGTTGACATTTGTGTCGTCAGCCCTAGTGACTTAGAGAAAGTTCCCCCCTCCCCCGCCCTCCCTCAAGATTACCCTTTTCTCTTCCTCTTCCTCTTGCGCTTTTCAGGGGTCTGTTTGGAGGTGAGGCTGCTGCCCCTGCGCCTTTTCCCAGCTCACTGTGCCCGACCACTGACACCGGTCGATTTTCAATTTTCGGTCAAAATAGAAAAATTTATACATGCATACACACATATGTGGACATATATAAAATATATATTACATAATACACACACACACACACACACACAACACACACACACAACACATATATATATACATATATATATATATATATAATATATATATATATATATATATTATATACATATATATATATATATATATATATTATATATATATATATGAATGTGTGTATAGTATGTATACATGCATACATATACACATAAGCACAATCAAACATATATTTGTGTGTATGTATGTACACACACACACACATATATAGCTATATATATATATATATATATATATATATATATATATATATATATAGCTATATATGTGTATGTGTGTGTGTATGTGTGTGTATGAACGTCAATATCTTCTAAAGTAATCAAACACGGTACAAGTATTAAAAACAGGCCAGCCTTTTGCGCAAAAAAAGACCTCATGAACTCATTCCGAAACTTAATGAAAGAAGGCGACAGGAAAGTGATCACCGACATGACGCCAATCAAATCAAGACATCAAACCTAAGCAGATAAGTAACTTGGTTAACTAAGCCCTTTTTCGGGCGCTGCCAACAGCATGAGACCTGCGGCATCTGTCACAGCGCAGCGCCGCTTCCGCCACCTGTGGTCTGTTCCTCGTTATCTGAGCGTTAATTAGAAATTGAAAGCCAATCTATAAATGCGCATAATTCACTACCTATGTCAATGTCTTTCACACCTTTTACACGCGATGGTTAAAAAAGTGTGACAGAACCAGTACTACATCATTGACGAGCCACATGTCGTGAATCATTACCGGAATCGACCACATAAAAAGAAAAAAAAACCGTTACATGAAATTAGGCATGAAAGAAAGCCAGAGGGAAATGCGTTTGAGAGCAGCAAAAAAGGATCCAATTTGTAGTGCATCGTAACTAACACGATAAAAGTATTAATAAATATGTAACTGACAAGACATTAAAAACGAAAAATCTATACAGTATAAAAATATCCAGGTAAAGAATCTTTCGTGAAATTAATGTGATATTATAATAAAGACACTGAATTGTAAATAGCATCGATAAAAACAAGGAAGATGTAACTTGATGAACATATCAGGACCAAGGCAAGAAAACTATAACAAGAACGAACGAAATGATCTTTCAAATAGAAATATACGAAGACAGAAATAGGACCTCATTATAACTTTTATTTTATGTTTATATATATTTCATGAACGCATCACGACAACAAACATATACCAAGCTGAGAGAAGCAGCTACATAGCCAAAATTGAATGGACATCATTTGGCAAAAATATTGACAAAAAACAAGCTGACAAAATAAATGTTAAGGGAAATCGTTAATAAAGGTACATTATATTGGAGTAAAAGGAATTTTATAGTACATTACACCATACCAAGACCTAAAGTTAACTCCCGAACCTGGCAAAGGTCCGTTGGCGCAGGCGACTGACTGACTGACTGCCTCCAGGAGAGAGGCTCAGGCGGTGCCCCTACCGAGATTTATTCCTTGTACTTAAGGGATCATAAATATGCCGCCTTGTCATCCAGCTCTGTAATTTGATAAGAAATGTGTATGTTTTCCGTGTAGACACCGAGTGCCTGCTTCCCCCTCTTCTGATTTGGCACTGATAGACCATGACAGGTAACGGCATCGCTTGATAGGCCGCGGGCGAGTGTGATTGGCGTTCGCCTACGGCCTGGCCAATGAGGTGGCAATCTGGTTGCTAATGGAAATACGACCGTATCATTTCACGTTTCTTTCCCGAGATTATGCAGTGTTGCCTTACGCCCGCGCTAATCAACGTTGACGTAGATCGTTCATACAATCCCTCCAACATTTTTTTATTTTCTTTTCTGTCCTCTTAATAGGGAGAGGCGGTAACGTAACTAGTGCTCCAGGTTCTCAGAATTTTACCTGACCAACTAAATTTGAGTATTTTTGAAAACTCAAACGTATTTTAGTCATGCATAGTGAATGTGTATTATACACTTGGCATTTCAAAAAAGAAGAGGTAGCTTGCATTACCAAAATTTTTTTTATCTATTTTTTTTATTATTATTATTATTCAACAAAACAACCTAATGATTCAATGATTTCTTGATATTGGCGTCAAACAATAATGGCTATAGACACACGGAAATTTGGTTTAAAGAACAGGAAATCATTTTAAATTTTGCAACAAAAAACTTTTCTTAAATCATTATCTATCATACCTTATTAAGTGTAAAAATCTAGAACAAATATGCTGAAGAATAATAAATTTTCGCACATGAAATCTAACTATTTATTAACAATAATACTTAAACGCCTAAGAATTTATCTCTAGTTGAGTGATACAAAAAACAATAGAAAGCAATCTTCCGAGACCAATAACGAGAACTTTCCAGTCAACACATATACAGAAAATAAATGATTTTTCAGATCACTGAATCAACGTCAATAGTCTCAAACAAACGTGTAAACAATGGTAATAAAAACGATAATAGAATAAACAAAGGGAACTGTTAGATCACAAGTGATACCGAGGGCAATAAAATTCAAAGTCAACGGGGCCGCCTGCGATAAACACCAAGCTCACAAACGACGACAGTGATTTAGAATAACAGATGACAGGATTCCCGTCTACTGTTGCATACCTTTATCCCTGTAATGCAAAACGATTTCCAAATCCTAACAACATTAAATTTTTGCAATTTGTAATAATGAACTGAACATTAATAACGACAGACAACAGTAGCAGTACTATATTAATAATAGCAGTAGTACAAGAATTTCTTTTTCGAATGCATAACGGTACCCTGATTCTACGCCAGATAGCATAAGCAAATAAGTGTATTTCATACCGTCACTCCCAATCCCGAGCCAAAAGATCAAGCCATTAGAAAAAATAAGCGTCGTTAGCGCAATAATATCAAAGCGAGGTCGGCGTCTACGAAACTGATCATACAAAATAGACGAACAAAAGTTGAAGCCAAGTGCTATTCGACGCAGAAAAAGGGAAGCGAGAGAGAGAGAGAGAGAGAGAGAGAGAGAGAGAGAGAGAGAGAGAGAGAGAGAGTGGAATTCTTGTGATAGGTAATTTCCAAAATTCTTGAGTGACGAGAAGTAAGCTACATCACCGATTCATAATATTCAGAGCAAGCAGAGCAACTTCTTGTCTGTGCTGACTGAGCACGGAACAAGATGGCGATACAAAATATGGTGTGTGTGAAAGGCACAATGTAGGTTATTACATCGTTAAAAAATTGAATATGTCTATCACAAACCCATAAAAATCCTCAGAATTAGTTGTTTCATAAGAAAAACACTACAAATAGTTTTAATCACCAGAAATTCTTAATGTCTACTGCGGGGGAAATGTACACAAAAGGACTGATGAATTTGCATAATGCAGAGTTCATAAATTAAATTGAGCTAAAAATACTATAGAGTAGCTTCAGCAATAAATTTCATTTTTACGTCTGATTTCTTTTTCACTCCGATAGAAAAATAAAACCCAATAAAGAATTAACCTTATGCGTCGATTTGTTGCAAACAAATAAAATTCAGTTGCACGACACAACAAGCAACAAATTAAAACATGAAAAATAATAATAATAGGTAATAATAAAATAATAAAACAGGAGACGCCTATCGCTCGGAAAGGCTAAGTGCCCCCCCCCCCCCCCCCCCCCCCACCCCGCGCCATCCCCGGGCGTGTGTGTGGTGGAAATAAACAAGAGCCAAAATAGACTTTGAAAGGGGGCCCATTAGCAAAGCCTACCATGGAAGAATTATGAGTATGCAAACTAACCCCAGCATCACCGGTATCAAAAGCCGCACGTTTATTTCAATTGAAAAAATGCTAATTCGGAACGTCATGAAATACAATGCTATGTCAATAAAGCGAATAAAATGTATGAAAATAAATGGGACCCCACCTCAATGTAATCATGCGATTTATTTCGCCATTTCAGTATTAATGACCTTAGCGGTTCATCAGGGAACGAAATATCGAAATTACTCTTCAATTTTTGTTTGGATTAATTAGATGGGTCAAAGTTAATGATACTCAATATTAATGACATCTCGAAGAACAGTTTTGAACACAAACGAACATTTTTAACACGTGTAATGGAACACCTTAATTTAATGCACTTTTCAGAATTTATCGAGCTGCATTTTTGGAGGACATTTGTCCCCGTCGAGCTCTTTCGAAAGCCACCAACACTTTTGCCAAAGCGAGATCAGACAGAACAGAAAAGCTTCTCTCTCTCTCTCTCTCTCTCTCTCTCTCTCTCTCTCTCCGATCTCCTATGACGATGAAATAAATGGCCAAACAGATAGATAGATAGATAGATAGTAGATCTTCCTCTCCCGAAGTCATAAAGAGAGGAGAGGGGAAAAAAGCCGCGATATCTAATGAAGAGCGTCCTCATTATCAGGGGCTGAATGGTCCCCGAATTATCATTTCCGTTTATTGGATGATTACAAAGCCATCGAAATCCTCTTTGTGATTTTGGAAAAGATAATTATTCTCCGATCCATTCCTTGAGCGCTGCCATTAAATCCCGATTACCAGAGACTGAAAGCAGACCAGTCAGACCTAACAATCGGCATCACTTGACTTTTATAAACAAACTCTAAATTGGTCAGGATGAATACAGGTGGTCAGCTATCATCTGTAATTAGGGCAAAACACCCCCACTTAATGTATTTATAACTGTCACTGAGAATTCTTCTCAAGGAGCATCATCATTAGAGGGACTCTCAAATTGCCCTCCTCATCCCCCGGGCCCCGGGACGACACGCTGACAGTTAGGTACTGACATTTCGGAGGGCGTCCGTGCCTCCCTCTGTCTGTCTGTGTGTGTGTGTGTCCGATGGTCGATCCGCCGCTCTATTGGATCAAACGATTGTGGATGAGAGAGCAGTCCGAGGGAGAGAGAGAGAGAGAGAGAGAGGGACAGAGGGACGGGGGCCAAGATGGTTGGTTCTTCAAAATCTCTCTTTTCGCACTGCTTTATTTATTTCCAAAGAGTCGAGCGGCCCGACAGAGCAAGAGAGAGAGAGAGAGAGAACGAGAGAGAGAGAGAGAGAGAGGGAGAGAGAAGCTGTAACATTTTGACGTAGTCAATCTAGTGTCTATTCTAAGCCACAGACTGGTGTGGACAGACTCCCTCCACTATCCCCTAACTACCGAATTATTGATGACAAGTTGACACAAAGCCACGAAAAACTCTATAGGAACCCCATTAAGTCGATGAAATGGACACTCTAATCGAAACTCTGTTTGTCATTCAGTCGCGGATCCCTTGGTAGCCAATCAGCGGCTCTCAAAGTAGCCGGGCGCGTGACAGGATCCACTCAGCGGACGAGGAGGGCCGGATGGGCGGTCCTTGGGCGGGGCCTCCGATAATCCCTAAACGTAACAATGGTGAGGTGAGGAGTGTAGGTGCGGCTTCCAGCCCTTCAGTATTTGTTGACAAACCGCCAACGCTGCAGCCGCGTACAGTGACGCTGAGTCAGAAGAAGACGAAGCAGAGGCGAGAGAAGAATTGGAAGAAGAAGAAGAAGAAGTCCTCGCGACAATTGGCACCCGGTTTCAAGGAGGACCTTCCTCTCCGGGAGAGTGACTTTTGTGTGTGTCTATCCGTCTGTGCCGGGAGGAGTTCGGTAGAGTTTGTTTAAGTGTTGCGGCGAGAGGACGAGCGCGATAGAGAGAGAGAGAGAGAGAGAGAGGGACAGTGGAAGGAAGGGGAGTGGCGCTCAGCATTTGCGGTAGAATGCTGCTGATGGAAAAGATGTTGCCACACCTCGGCTACGTGCAACCTGCATTCCACGTGCTGAGCCAGTTGGCCAGGCCCGTGCCGCTGCCTTTGGGCCAGCAGTTGCCTACTTTGCCAGGCCTTCCGCCCTTTGGCACTCACAGTGGCCTGAAGTTGGGCGGCATGCCGCCCACCAGCCACGAGAACGGGCCGCGACCGTTGGCGTTCTCCGTCATGGGTCGTAGTAGCGGCGGCGGCGGTGGATTCCTGGAGCGGTCATCCGACCACGGCGCTGGGCTGCCTCCAGGACTCCCTTCGCCCTACGACCGAGACGACGATAAAGGTGAGCACCGCACTTACTACGCCAGGACACGTGACTCAAGGGCACGATAGGCCCTGTCTGACTCTTGACGGCACTCGCACACTGATTGGCACCCTATGACATCGCTCTGTTCTGTCTGTGTGAACCGCTTTTGAATGGCGGAACTATTGACATTTTAATTTACACTCAAATGTAGTCTGCATTCCTGAAGCTTTTTTTTATTATTTTTTTTAAATCTAAGCACTTGAGTGACACCAAACACACTAGGCATTATTAGCCTAGTATGTTAGGTAGACCAAATATGATTATATCTGTAAAGTTTTAAAGATAAAGGCCATGAAAATTATGTCTGTATAATCCAGAGCATTAATTATCTCAGCAAATGACATAATTTAGATTATTCTAAATACTGTTGTGTTGTCCTGTTAGGAAATGTTTCTGAAAGAAGGCTGCACTGAAATAATTCATAATATGACTTAACATCCAAAGATATAGGTTTAGGTAAAAAGTACTATCAACCTTTGTCTGTGATATATCACCATTTATTTGTATTGTGTGTTTTCCAAGAGTCCTCTTTCTTACATTACCTACTATGTATAGAGAGGAAGCACATTTTTCACTATGCATATTTTTTTTTATACTTAAAGTAGCCAATGGTTTGCTCCTATATAAAATGTAAAAATACAATTAAGTCAAAATGTGAAATAAATCTATATTGAAATTTTTAAAAAACGCACAGGTCAGACAAATAAAAATATATACATCATACAAATCCTTGAGAGCAGCAGCTAAGAAAGACTCATCAATGATCTGATAACCAGATATGAAAATTGTACCATTCACAAAACAGCATCAGACCCAATTATCCATTTGTAAAACATACGGGGACATCGGCCAGTAGATTTTTTTTTTTTCTTTTCTTTTCCGGAAGAGACCTCAACTTGTTCACGTAAAAATAGTAACCGATATTGATAACTGCATTATATTTGAAACCGAGTTGTGATCTTGTTACTTTGCCTTCAATTATAATAATGATGCTGACACTTAGAATCTTTTATTATTAGATAATTAATGTAGCGGTCAAAAACATCCGCTTAACTAGGTAGCTAATTAAGTTCCAAATTATATAAACAGAGTGTAATATGGGCAAAGGATTTTATGCACAAGGAAGTTGGAAAAAAAACAAGATTAGTTGTGAGGTCTCAATGTTTACAAAAATACGAGACTGTCTGATGCAGTAAACTAAAGACCGGAAGTCAACCCACAGGCCATTCGCTTAGCCGTAGTTCATAGTATGTTTTCAGAAATATTTGTGTACTCTATTCTGCAAGTATAGGAAATTCAAGTACCATAAGACGAAGAGATTAAAATATTATATTTCAAAATTTGTAATGTTGTTTTAAACTTGTGCAGCATTGTTTTATATATATAATAGATGATATATATATATATATATATATAGTATATATATATATATAGGTATATATATATATATATATATATATATAGGTTGACTGTATATGGGCCCGGGCTAGATAAGGGAATAAAGTACGGACTACAATCATTCTAGTTATCAATGTTGCGCATTGAGACTGCTGGTGTGTATGTGAATATATATATATATATATATATATATATACATATATAATATATATATATACTATATATATTTAAATAATATATATATATATATATTATACCATTATATATGCATATGTATTTTTTTAGTTCATTTTTTTGTTTCATGTACATATGGTTCAAAACAGAAACAACAATAATATTTTCACTACTATGCAAACACAACCATAAACATCCATGTTCGTCAATTGTTAGAGATACATTAGTTCATTTACATCTAAAATAAACCGATGAAACAATAATTTATTTGTTTGCAGTTGTTAATTCGATGTAAAAATATTTTTATTGATAACAATTAATTCTCATGAAACATAAAACATGACACATTCGCATAAATTATATATATATATATATATATATATATATATATATATATATATATATATATATATATATATTTATATATATATATATATATATATATATTCGAGTGTGTGTGTATTATATATATACATATATATATGTGTGTGACTGTGTATGTATATGTGTATGAGATGTTTGTTAGGTTAATAAAATATTTATAATTTTGTGTAAATGATTCTATTTAAATATACAATGTGCTTTGCTTCATGTGCAACGGTAATGTCGTGTTGACTATATGCAACTAACAATGTGATAATAAGGAATTGTTTGTACCTATTATATGTATGTATGTATGTG
>NC_087217.1:34336215-34341215 GCF_015104395.2 Macrobrachium nipponense | reverse complement strand
CTTCTCCACGGCTCACTGATGTAGAACCTCTTTTTTTTTTTTATGCGTTGTACCTTAGGCCTTCTTGGCGCATTGATATTTATCTTCATTGTTAGTCACTCAAATGGTCTCAGCCATCTATTCCACACTCTTCATTCACTCTTACTTCAGTTCTTGTATCGTTCTGTGCAGACAAAAATGTCTCAGTGATCTATTTAGACTAATTCATGAAAATCCAAGATCATTCAGAGAGCATTCAACTGTTAAATCATTGAATGGGTTGAGAATATGACTAACCTCCATCTTGCGCCGGACATTAACACTCAAGGGTCCCGTCCCTGAGTGACTGATTGACTTAATACTAACCACATGTCACAGCAACTTAAGTCATCACCGCCCCTCCGCACCAGATCGAGCACAGCTTCGTCCCTCGATGGCGCCGCACCAGTCACTGTTGTGCTTATGCACCTCTTTGGAAACGGATGTCCGTTTTTTGCATTTTTACATAATTGAAATGGAACGCCTACCAATATCTGAGATATATATATATATATATATATATATATATATATATATATATATATATATATATATATATATATATATATATATATATATATATATACATATAGGCACCGTTCGATTAGAAAATAATTTCACTTTCATCATATATTGACAGCGTCAAAACAAGTATTTACAAATGAAATTCATTTATAGCTATATATATATATATATATCTATATATATATATATATATATATATATATATATATATATATATATATATATCCTTAAATCCACAATAGAAAGGTGTCTGTGTTTGTTCATGCGTGCGCGTGTGTAAAGATTATATATATGTGTGATTTCTTTTTCTGCCGCTGTCAGTATATAGTAATGAGAATGAATTACCTTAAAAATCCGAAGAAGGCATTGTAAATATGAAATTAAATTATATTTCATGGAGAGAAAATACAGGTGATTTTTAATCATTACCGAGAGTTTCACAGAATATTTCGAAATAGAATAACAATAGAAATATCTTCAATCAAACAATACTTCCAAGTGAGTCAAGTACAACGTTTCCAAAGACAAAGTCGAGTCTTCTCTCAAAAATTGAAGTCTCGATGTTTTTCCCCGTAAGAGGTGCCGCCGTTCGGCCCCAAGCTGCAACCGTTTTCATTCCTTTTACTACACCTCCATTCATATTCTCTTTCTTCCATCTTGCTATCCACCCGTCCCTAACAATTGTTTCCTAGTGAAACTGCGAGGTTTTCTTCCCGTTACACCTCTCAAACCTTTCTATTTTCAATTTCCCTGTCAGCGCTGAATGGCCTCATAGGCCCCGGAGGGAAGCATTTCTCCTAAATTCTGTATTCCTATTCAAATTTGAATGACTGAGGCTTTCGTGAAGCAAGGTGAAGCGCTCACGATGATTTCATGGAAGAAGCGCAAATTCACTCACTGTCAAGGTAAAACATTTCTCCTTCACCAACTTATTCTTCTCGGGACCTTGGCGTTAAATAAACTCCAACCATTTTGAATGCAGTTCAAAATGGGGAAAGAAAGTTCCAAATCACCACCTACGTATCTACTGCCCCGCCTCCTCCAAAATCCTCCACCCCAGAAAAAATTAATTCGGTGATAATTTTACACTTTGGTCAAGCAAAACCCCACCGAATGGATTATGAGCTCTTTTTTATTTTTATTTTTCTCTTTTTTTTTTACCGTCAGCTGAGATATGTTGCCTCAGGCTCAGAATATGTTCATTCATTTCTTTGTGAAATTAACAAGAACATTTCAGCAGAGAGGGAGAGAGAGAGAGAGAAAATAGTATTCTGCCAAATCCTGGGAAGTTGAAATCCAGTGCAGTCACAGAATTGTCTCAGCAATTCAGTCTAAGTTATTATTACAGTTATTGCTCCGAGTAGTTCTCATTGTTGATTAAGTATTTTGAGTTGTGAAGACCCTATTTCTTCTTGATTTCGCTAAACCGCAACGCATCAGACTCATTCGGCTTACGAGGACAACCACACGTATTTTCATTTGGCTAACGATGTATAGTTCACCTTAATGTCTATGGGTAAACCTTACCTTAAGCTTTGACAAGACAAAGGAGATTTCATGTAAGTTTAGATTTTTTTGTCCAATTATATATTTACAGGATAATGATTCAGTTACTAGGTACCGAAACTATTTCGTTTGGGAGAGATACATTACTTCAGAAAATACACGAAATTTAAAATTGTTTTTGATTGAATTACTCACTGTTAAACCCTGGTTAGAAACTCTTGCGAGCATTTACTATATTTCTGGCCTGATCTTGAATAAGACCAACCGTCAAAGGAAAAGCGTTACAAATACTTGTGTAACTATATTTTAACACCGTTGAAATTATATTAGTTGTAAAATACTTTTATAATTTTAGAAATGTTTTGAATTTGTTAAGGGACAATAAGGAAATGACTCATTTTACCAAACTATTTTACGAGGGTTTACAAATTAGACTGCAAAAATAACAATAATGATATCTTGCACTGCATCGTGGATTTCCCATCTTCCCAGTTCTCCATAATAACAGTGCATAAAACGTCATGATATATATATATATTATATATATATATATATTATATAATTATATATATATATAGATATATATACACACATATATATAGTATATATATATATATATATATATATATATATATATATATATATATATATATATATTTACAAAATCTCTACCAGCTACAAGAAGTTTCAGATTTGAATGATAAAATGGTTTCGTGTATGGAAGTCATGACACATGCTCTCTATATTCAGAACCGAAGTTATGCAGATGCTAGATGTGAACAAGAACATTTCAGTGGAGATTGCCAATTGCCCTTCGATGTAGGCTGTTTTACTCTGTCGACCCTATAGCAGTAGTTTAGCTACCTGGTATTTATTTTATATGACTGTGATGGTCTTCACCAGGGCTGAAGTGGGCATGGGGCTAACAACCTCATTCCAAAACACCCGCCGAGAACTGGAAGGTTATCTATCGCCCTCTAGCACCAACTCCTCCAAAGGAAAAGCTGCATAAGGGGAAATATCGCCGCCTCCGACGCCGTGCGACGCGAAGCCTTTCTGTGAAATTCCGTCACTCATGCCTATCATGTCCTTTCACTTCCACAAATATCCATCTACCTCCAGCCTCCATTCTCACACTTCTCTATACTCTTCTGGCACCCACAGGACCCCAGCTGACTCTGCCGCGTACCATCCTCCCTGGGGAGGTGCGAATGGCTTGTCCGAGTTATCTCCTTCTCCCTTGAATTAACCATTGGTATCTCATCTCCGTCTGCAACTTCCGTCATTTCCCTTATGGTATGATTTTTCACTGTAAGCCGCCATGCGACTTCATACTTCCTGTGCATCTTCATTCTCAAAGCGACAAAATCACCCTGTCCATCCTTCTCCACCTTATATTTCCATGAGAAGTATGAACACCAAAGTGCGGGAACATTTCCTTGTAACACCAGACTTGTATTTAGGAAATTCTCTTGACGAGACGCCATCGATGAACTTGGCGTCTGCTTTGGCCATGGAGTATTTGAATTAGCTTCACATATAGTACCAGGAATGCCTTACTATCGCTCTGCGGAAGTCCCCAATTGCTCTCTAGTAAACTATTTTTAAATAATTACTAACGCAATTATTTAAATATGAACAAGAATACATATACATACATAATTTTCTAAGAGAACATTGATTGATCGACGGCACTGCATTGCATCCACGCGTACAACTCCTGCCTTTTTATAATCAGTACTTAATATTTAAGTGTATGTAATACATTGGCATCATACATAGGAGCATAATGAATCGTGTTATCATGACTAACGTAAGTGCAATCCCTCTACGGTTACCATATTCACTCAGGTCACCTTCCTTTACTGTGTTTGCTGTGGCTTACAATTCACATTCATTTTCAATTAAAATCACCTCGGTATCGACTCCATCATAATGCCGGTGATCAATGTTCGCTTAGAAAATTATGTATGTATGTGTATTCTTGTTTATTTTAAAATAATTACATTAGCAAAAATAAAAGAAAAAATATATACATATATCTGTCTATTAATATATATATATATATATATATATATATATATATATGTATGTATATATGTATGTATATATATATATATATATATATATATATATATATATGTGTGTGTGTGTGTGTGAGTATATGTGCGTACACACACACGCGCGCCCCACTCAACACTACACAAACACACACACGACACACACACACACACATATATATTATATATATATATATATATATATATATATATATATATATATATATATATATATAATGGTTTGCATTGTACAGTACACATGCACACCATAACGTTGTTTTGCAAATTTCCAGTTTTTAAATGCCATAATCAACCAGCCTTAAGCACCTACATCTTGCAAATACATAGATAAATATCCTCTATGAGGTCTACTCCTTGATTCATTAAGCAAGACTCACTCCGACGAAGTTTTCCGGCATTACTTACTACGATATGACCACACAACCATAACTTCTGAAATGTTTTTCTTATTCTTCGTCTTCTTCATTATTGATATTATTTTTTATTTTCATTTTATTTTTTTAATTGTGTGTGTGTGTATGTCACAGACATCCTATTCGACTGGGTGGCTTTTATAGTGTGGGGTTCCGGGTTACATCCTGCCTCCTTAGGACTCCATCACTGTTCTCAGAATGTGCGCTGTTTCTAACGATACACTCTTTTGCATGAGACCTGGAGCTACTTCGGCATCTAGTTTTTCCAGGTTCCTTTTCAGGGATCTTGGGATCATGCCTAGTATTCATATGATTATGGGTACAACTTCCACTGGCATATCCCATATCCTTATTTCTATTTTCAGGTTTTGGTACTTCCCGATTTTTCTCTCTCTTTATCCTCTACTCCGATGTCCCATGGTACTGCGACATCAGTGAGAGATAGTTTCTTCCTGAT
>NC_087217.1:34316215-34331215 GCF_015104395.2 Macrobrachium nipponense | reverse complement strand
CCCAGGTCATGATTTTGACAGGAGGCACATGGGACTCACCACCCAGACTGGGCATCACGCAGGTAGTAAGCAGACTCTTCGGTAGTCTGAGGCGAAGTTATTCCAGAACGTTGAGAGTTTTGCTCATTTCTGAGCATCGCGACAATAAGGTAATCATATAGGGTACGTCTAGGTTACTTACAAATTCCTCATGAAAAATAACGACAGAAGCGTAAAATATTGCATCAAAAACGTTGATCGTCTAAGCGGGCAGCTCCTGCAATTATTGGTTCGCGTCTTATTCACTGCATTTGGCAATTATATATTGAATGTTATTTGTTTGTAAATATTATGAGTTTTAGCTTTTATCGTCTTGCTCTTTTGTTCTACCTTTTTTACGCTATATGGCTCCTGCTTATCGTGTATGTAAGGCCGTTATGTTTGTTCCACGCAAGCTTTCACGAGGATATATTCTCGTAGTAAATAATAATTATCATCATCATCTTCATCACCATCATCTTAGTTTCCTGCACGAGATATGACAGAAAACATTTAAATGTATGTTGACGGTAGTGTTCACACAGAACAGAGACAACGACATTACCAGCCAATCAGCATAATCACTCAGTGACATCAGCGATGCAGACGGAAGTTCTGGATTTAGGCACATTTTGAGTTGCATTTTCTTCCCTTTCACTTCTGGTTGTATCTCAAAAAAACAAGGAAAGGGGTGTGAAGAAAACACGTGATTAAAAAATGAAAGATGCATCTTAAAAACCTCCCAAGGTCTTGGTGGAGGGACAGTTTCAGGGGAGGAGCGTCCTTCTGAGAAATGGGTCCCGTGAGACCTGCCTCAGCGCATTATTATCCTTGACAGACCGAGGAAGGAAATATTGAGCTAAAACGATGACAAATAGTCTACAGAGATCCTTAGGCTCAGCCTTCCGATCGTCCAGCAGCTATTTAGCTTGGCATCACAGACACTAGACAAGGCTGGTTGGTCATGCACTTACGAAGTCAAATTTGCCTCTGTTTTCGTTTCTTTTATCATTTAACGTTGAGTGATTTCATTTCAGCGAGGTAAAAAATCAATTCCTGTGAAGTTAAAATTCCACCATTTTGCCACCGTTGTTGGGATCATTAGTATGACTACCAGGAGTGACTTGCAGGTGCACCGGGAACTGTTAATGCTAACATCTGACTTATAACGCAAACTCTGGTCCAAATCGCGACTTTTTCTTCAGTTCATCACTCTTGTCTATAAATGTTATTGACATAAATAACACTGTCAACGGAAAACACGACGAAGACTTCGGTGTTCTGGCTGAGATGGCCAGCTCTCTTTGTGGACGCGTGAGAGCCTATCCCAGCTTTCCCTCATCATCGTTAGAACACAAACAACACAAATTGAACATCACAAGAGATTGACCGCCACTATCAATATTTGTCAGGAAATTCTCATCGGCTACTGAGGGAGAGAGCATTCTCTGGGAAAGTACAACGGGATGACTTTTTGCTTTATGAGAACATATCTGGTTATAGGTATTTTAGCTTATTTCCGTATTTGGTTACGCGTCAAAATCTACACAGTAACAGACAATAAAACTGAGGTGTACATGCTACAGAAAATGTTGAATATCAGAGAGAATGGAAAAAACTGCGCACGTAGAGTATTCACGAGAGCCAGACTTTGTATTCAAGAAGAAAAACATTGGAGTCTTGCTCAGGCTGTGTTGCGGCAACAAGAACAAGGAAGGAGCAGCTGACTGACATGGCCGGGAAGGAGGAGACCCAAGACATGAGATAGACATGGGAAATAATTTCGTGAAATATCTGTAATGCATAAGTACGAATTTAAAACCACCTTCCTACTTACAAGTAAACAAGTGGGAGTACGAGTCGTTCTCATCACATATGTATTCCAACGCAAGTGTTGCACTTAATATTCACTTAGTAATAAAAAATGAAACATTACGTTACATCAAAAGGTTAGGTTTTGCCGACTTAGCAAAGCATTGGACTTTGTTCACAGACAGATGCATGACATTTCAGAGTTTTTGACTGCAAAGCTGGCTAATTGCCAAATAAAGGTTAAAAATAGCATATATGAGATCACAAGATCCATCAAAGTCCATCAAACAACCACAAACAATACGAACTGAAATTAATACTTTATTATTGCGCGCGCGCACTCATATCAGTGTAAATAGAGATATGCATATAATATATATATATATATATATATATATATATATTGCTCGTATATATATGAAAAAGAGTGAAATTGAGCTTTATTACGAATGATTTCCACTGAAACGAGTATATGAAGACAATGTATCCATATATAAGGAGAGAGAGAGCTAATGGATGCCTGCAAATTACTAGGTCGCTGTCAGTCTTTAAGGGCATGGAATGTTAATCTCAGCTGTGCGTGGGGGGATATATACAGCAATAACATCAAAATCACACGTGTGGTTGCCATTGAGAAGATTAATGAACCGTTGGGCAAAGTCAGTCCTCTATCAATCAAGTGTATAAGAAAAACAGAAAGCTGCGTCATACAGCTTGTTCCATAGAAACACTACAAATGGATGCATAGTAAGATATGGATGCAGAAAATTTACCAGTTATTAACCGCAACAGGAGTGAACACGGTAAATACTGTAGTGAATTCAAAATATTTTCTCAGAAGGCAGTCACTTCATGGCGACTTCATTCACCAACTCTTCAAGGAACTTAAATCTGAATCCGTGAAGCTGGATTGTGATTACAAGCCGTCGTTAAGGAGGCCGTATTTCCGCAACCTTTTGTTATATAACCACAAACAGTCACACCACTGACCAGATACAGTTCATTCAAAATCCCAGCATCTCACCTGGACACTCATTTTCTCCAGCATTATGGCGGACTAGAAACGTCACAAATAGGTCTGAGAGTGAGGCTGCTGAGACGAATCCCCCTAACAAAGACTTTTTGTCAGCACCATAGCTGGGAAGTGGGTACTCATATGAAATCACTTGACTGTCAATTGAGTGTTGTGAATAAATCCGTCATTTTTAAATCCATTATTACATATTATTATAGCCATAAATATCAGACAATTTTATTACCAATTCCTCTGAGGAGAAAATCAACTTTGGATATTGTGGATTGCGTATAACCTAGAGATATTTTTATTATGATGGGGCTGAATATAGTAATGCCTAAAATACATACAATGCAAATGAATATCACGACGGTAGAAACAGGAGCAAACGGTATTGCGCAAAAACATAAGCGCCAAACACCTGCAGTTGCGCTGGCCGTGAGAGACTCATGAGTCTGCACTTGCTACTGCTACTTAGTTCAACAGAACAATTAATTAAGAGGTAAAAATACGCATTCTATCTACAATAGAAAACAATTATGAATGTAAGATACGAGTATGCATTATTGAAGAAAAACGACGTTGATTACTTTCGTAATTTTATCAGACAGACGATCTATAGTTAACGAACGATGTGTCGCCATCACGTCATATAACCTCCCTCTCGCTCTCTGTCTCTCGAGGGGGATTTACTTCCAAACAATAATTACCGGCTAAATGTCAGCCATCACAGGGATTTAAAAGACATGACCTCCTTCAGGTGACAGTTGAATAAACTAAGCATCAAGCGATAAGCACAATGGAAACGTAACAAGCTTACTGTTATTTGTCGGTCATTAGCATAAATAAATGGACAGGGAAATAACATTTATTGAAGAATGAAGTCTCCACACGATCGAGATTTGCACAGCGTGCTACGGGGTGAACCTTGAGACATCGAAGAGGGAGAGGATGACAAGCAGAGGCTGACCCTCCATACGAAGCGCGTTCTTAGAGACAGGTAAAGGGAATAAGAATATGGCATCGGTGTGTGGTGCTCAGAATATAAAGACATATATATATATATATATACTATATATATATATATATATATATATATATATATATATATAGATATCATACTATACACAGCCGTATGTACCGTTCAGTATGAATTCACTATACCTTAGGAATAACATTCACCCGTAGTGTAATCGTTCGAGTAGTAAAGTCTTCTGTTTATCGTTGAGCCTAAACCAAAGGCGCAGGTTCGAATCCTGGCCAATGTAGACGCACTTATCAATTGCAATTCCCTTCGGGTGCGATTCAGTGGCAAAGCAGAGGTGATAATAAGTGGCAAATATCGTACATACCATCATACAGTACACACACATACACACACACATATATATATATATATATATATATATATATATATTATATATATATATATATATTAGCCTTAGATTATATAAATGCAAGAATAAAGAAATACTGATGTAAACCCACACCCAAAGTACCGCGAAGAGGTTTTGTTGCCGACCTGAACACGAGAAGACATTATGGTTATTATAATCACATTTGCATCTGGCAAAAGTGACCAAAAGATATATATATATACATGTGTGTGTGTGTGTGTGTGTGCGTATCACTACAATTATCTTATGGAAAAGAAGGTGACCTTAGCTGGAGGTCCAACCTCTTGGGAAGAGGTTACCACCCCAAGGCATATTATTAGTTTTGGTTGCAACAAGCGCGTCGTGTAACTGTCAGGTACATAATGAACAGCGTAGTTTGGCACAGTGGTTTACGTAAGAAGCTCGCCCTCATTTCCCCAAGGGTCGAACCTGAGTCCTCTTCCCTGGTGGACATAATTGTTCATTATGGAGCTTCACCCTAGAACTGAAACAGTTGTTAAAGACAGGATGAATGCCAGAAGTAAACTACAAACATTCCTCTCAATTTACAAATAGCATATTTTCGCGGAATCTCTTCTACTACTCCCGGGACGGGCGGAATCATTCAACATAGGTTAATTGTAGAATAAATTCAGTAGATTTTACTAGCTCTCAGAATTAAGTATCATGCGGTGAAAAGAAAAATGTGGAAACCATACAACAACAACAACAAATTATTTTTGCTGCAATACGATAAAAAGCGCAAAACATGAAGCATGCAAAGCAGTACACAACAGTTAAGTATAAGTGTTCTAACAGATTCTTGAGCAATAGTAGTTGTCATGGGACTCAACGGAAAACAGCCTCCTTCGAAAAAAAAAAATAATAATACTTTTACAACAAGAAACAATAGCAATGATTTACTATCCCATAACATAAAACGAAACTGGCGTGCTTCTCGTAAATCTGATCTTCAGAGATGAACTTATGACAGATATTTTGGTGGGTGCAAATCAGGTGTGTATTATAATAAGCACTTGACGATTTGCACCCATCAGGTTGTATTACCTCTACGTACCTATTGACTTCCAATATATATACATGCATTTATATATATATATATATATATATATATATATATATATATAATATGATATATATGTATGGATATATATATCTATTAAAATTTCGCATTAAGCCATATTCCAACTATGTTTACATATATATATATATATATATACTTATATGTGTATATACCTTTAATATCTTATTCACTCTACCTTGGAATTAATATGTTTTTTATATATGCTTAACCGAAGGGGAATTTTATTAGGCGATAATAGAATTGTCGGCGCCCAGGCGCGAAACCCGGGACACCATACAAATCCAGGAACGTCAGTGAAGCTTTTACCCACTCCACCACTTCCGGTGGTGGAGTGGTAAAAGCTTCACTGACATTCCTGGATTTGTATGGTGTCCTGGGTTCGCGCCTGGGCGCCGACAATTCTATTATCGCCTGATAAAAATTCCCCTTCGGTTAAGCATATATAAAAAATAATTAATTCCGAGGTAGAGTGAATTAGATATTAAAGGACATTTGTAGCTCGATGTATATATATATATATATATATATATATATATATATATATATATATATATATATATATATATATATATATATATATATAATCAAGAGCAACTTTGCTGTCTGATACCTTTCTGCCTTCCGCTTGCCGACCACCAGACTTGCTAACGTCTTTTGCTTAACGTGGGTGGACGTTAACCGCATAACTGTTGGTATCATTTAATAGAATGGAGTTCGGATTCCGCCTTAAAAAGAATGCTTTGAACTTGGGAAATTCACTGCCATAATTGCAACAACAACAAAAAACAAAGCAATACTACTTAAAGTACAGTTACATTTCTACCATTTTACTGCAATGAAACGGATTCATTTCCGGGTGATTTGACTTTTTCGGGTCCTTTCATGGAGGAATGTCACTCGCAGCGACAATAGTACAATTACCAAATCTCATGCAATTTCTCGTGATACTTCTCGCGACATTTTACTGGAATGAGCCCAATGGTATTATTTTGAACTAAAAACCATTTTCTTTTTATTTCATAAACGGAACAAGTACTGGATTCATATTTAGTCATGAAAGTGCAACAACTGCCATGATTTCATTTCTTTCTATAGTGATAACTGTCCCCAAATACTAATGTCACCTCATAACAGACTAGCACAAGTAGATAATGGGATCGATCGGAAGAAGACGTTTCGAATGATAAGCTCAGGTTTCCCTTGAACATAACTTACAGTTGCATAAATTTTACATCTTTAAATAAGAGTAAAAAAATATTTATTAGCTGCGACCAAAAATAAAGACATTGTGCTTTGCCTCCTCATAAACGACACGATACAGCTCAATATGCGCTCGTTGAGAATATTTTCGAAATTATGTTTGGTATTCTTTAGACCTTGGTTTGAACCAGAGTAAAAAAAAAAAAAAAAAATAGACGCCCCGTCTTCTATTGACAAAAGAGAAAAAAAAATCCTGCCCTGAAGCGCTGTGCACATTCGCGTACCTTCAAGGGCGCCCTTTCATGTGTATACTTAAGTGGCCCTTATTTCCCTGTGGTCAATCCCCACTTTGCTTAAAGATGGCTCCTCTCCATAAGAATGGCCCCGGCTACCTGGAAGTCATATCTCAATCTACATAGAGCCAGATATCATTAGTTATAACTAAAATGTCTGATCATGCTCTCTGTGGCCCTGTCAAACTTTTTAAGTCTAAGGTGTCGAGTAGGGAGAGATTAAACGCCTAGTGAACAGAAATGATACAAAAACTCCGTTTATCTCATCAAAACTTAACAAATCTCATTACCGTTTGATGTGACATTTTCTTCTGGTTAATGTGAAAATGAGGGTAAAAACTGAACTTTTTTCATAGTTTTGATCAAGGCCGAACACATCATATGTAAGGTTTTGGCACAGAGTGTACTACTGTGGTATACGAAGAGAAAATTGCCTTTTTGCTACAACAGGAAACAAATTGAAAATGATGGAAGTGGCATAAGGTAGTTTGTCAAAAGAGATCACATTCAATCGTGGTGGATTAGAGAGGTTCTGCCTATCTAATTCTATTGAGGCTTTAACTACTCAAAATTTCTTAAATCACATAATATTGCATAAATATTCACTTTGGCAATTAGACAAGAAAAAAAATTCCTCTCACCAAAAAATAGGATACGGGAAGGTTGCAATACGAGTTTTGGGCCAAAGGCCAGACATTCCGACCAACAGGGTCATTCATCGCTGCATGAAATGTGAAAAACGTTAATTCACGACGTCAATGAGAGGATGAGGGTGAATCAAAATAAAAGCATTAAAACCTTACGAGGGGCAAAGATTCAAAACAATAAATATTTAAAATGTAAACGCGTGAAAAGGTGAGACGTTAAGACAGGCAAAATAAATCAGTTCTTTTTAAAAATTGAAGTTTTGTGGGCAGAAATGATCGCTCACGTTAACCAGATGAACGTCAAACACGAGCCCTGTGACGATTGCAGCCTGGCATGTGATGATGATGATGATGATGATCCCGCTCTCTTATTTTGACATCTATTGGAGTTTCATCGTGACGGGTCAATACTCAGTTATATTGTTTGTTTGTTTGTATGTTTGTACGGCGTTTTGACGTTGCATGGAACCAGTGGGTTGTTCAGCAACGGGACCAACGGCTTAACGTGACTTCCGAACCATGCACATCTCTCACTCCTCAATGCAATGGCCGAGAATCGAACTCGCGGCCACCGAGGTGGCAGGCCAAGACCATACCGACCACACCAGTGAGTCGGTAATACTCAGTTATAATTATTGCAGTAGAGGCCATGTAGTGGGTGCAGAAAGAGTAACAATGGTGAATGGAAGAACAAAGGCAGCAATAACCAATTTCATTTTTTGCCTTTACCGCTTGATTTCTGTCAAAATGATCAAATGACAGCCCGCCTTCTCTGACGAGCACAAGTACAGGTAAGGATGCAAGTGCCAAGAAAAACGTTTAAACTGTTGATTATTAGGGAAACTGAAAACTGTACATGGTATGTATATAAGTTATATATGTAGCTCATCAAGGTCTGTACAGCTACTACTGTGAGTGCATAGGATGATCTGGAGTCATCAACATTCCGACAGCAACCTCTATCAGGTTCTTTCCTTCAGTGATTGCTGTTCTGCGCCGCTGATTTGAAGCTGTTGGGACATCTCAGATGCTACAGGTGCCTTAGATGGGGTAGCGGCCAAACAACCATTGTTCTAAAACCTTGGCCGGTGACATGGGCTCAATCAGTAATCTTAGGGGTTTTCCCCATTTGTTTCCAAGGTACGTTTAGACTAACTCATTTGCTTATTTTCAATCTTTACTTTGGGTGATCATTTAATAAACAGAAATATCAAGTAAATCATTATCTTACTGATGTCTTTTATTATTTTTTATATCGAGACTTTCAAGATGATATTTCACTGTCAAGGAAAACTGAAATTGAAATCGGTGTATGGTTTTTTTTTTCTTTTTTTTATGGGACTCTCATGTTGGACAAAAAAGGATGCAATTTTTTCTCTTTTCCAACGAAATACTGCTAAAGCTATGAGACTGTAAAAGATCAAAAGGAAGTATATATGTATATGTGTGTGTATATATATATTTATATATATATATATTATATATATATATAATATATATATATATAATTTGATATACATCTATAATATACATACACGTACATATATATTATATATATATATATATATATATATATATAGATATATATATATATATATATATATTATATATATATACATATATATATATTTGTTTATATACAAAAAAGTTTATTTTTTGCTGAGAATACTGTTTATTACAAATATACTCATATTATGCATTTCTTCTTTGCTCTTTTGCTTTTATTCACTTAAGAGTATCTAGTCTTATTGGTCTTAGGCACATTATGAATAACAATAATAATAATTATGACATTTACATAAGTAACCCTTGTACTGTTTTCCCTTTTCGTCCTTGTTTCTGATCTTTTATCTCAACTTAAATAATGACACTCGCTGGAAAAGTAGACTTTGAAAAGAGAGAGGGAGAAAAAAATGGCATCGTTTTCTACCGAAGTCAAGAGTCCAATACGAACACAAAATAATCTTATACCTTTTTCATTTCAAAATCCTTTGATTGCACAATATCCTGAGTTACCTGTGAGTGCGCAGCTATAGGCAAGTCCATTATAACTATATATATATATATATATATATATATATATATATATATATATATATATATATATATTATACATGTCACCCACATTCCATACAAACATACTTACATCTTTTAGATATATAGTTATATATATGATATATAGTATATATATATAGATATGATATAATATTAGATAGATAGATAGATAGATAGATAGATAGATAAATAGATAGATATCTTATAGAGTGCGGATAAAGTTATTGAACGTATAAACAAATCGCTATACTTAAAAATCATAGTTTATTCATTTATCACAAAGAACGGATAACTGGTTAAAAGACCGTGAACAACCCAAAAGTGATTGCCACTAAAATCCAATGATTCTCGAAAAAGAATCTGCTCTGGACAAGTGGATAAGTAATTATGATAAATCCAGGTCCTGGATACATCCCGTAACCCAAGATTTTGATAAAGATTGGACTGCAGCTATACACATGATTCCTCAAAGATCAATGGCATGGAAAAATCAATTGGGTTTTTTGTACTAAAACCAGGCCAAGTTCAAAATTTGGTCAAATAACAAAACTGCTTTCATTCTGGGTCTTTATCTTTAGTTCGGACGCAAGATCCCCGGCATCTGGCAAGACCTTACTTGAAATTTATTGGAGCTGTGAATCGACATTTCAGATTCAGTTAACCTCAGACGACCGATGTTGACGATTAAGTACTACGCATGATGGTGGGTCCTCACCCAACGCGAGATTCCTTCCTTTAATCTTCGTGTATGTACCCATCAAACTTCTGCAGCCTTCAATCATTATGAAATGTCTTTTCAATCGGAGAGACGGCATAACAAAGTCAAGCGCGTAAATATTCAACATAGCGCACCAATGATTAAGAATAACAATAGTAAATATAGAGTAATATTAAGCTTTGCAGCTGTCATCATAACAATGGACTGAGGGCATGAGACAAGAAATGAAATCAAAATTATAATTCCAAATACGTTTGGCGTCAGGAGGATCTTTTGTATGTGAAAGAAACGAGTCATTTATGGTCCTTTATATACGACGCAGATTATTTATGCTGCCCGTTGACAGAACAGACATTCTGTTCCCCATTCATTCATGCGCCCAAACCCCCGTCGTTTGGAACAAGTGATAGTATCCCTATTTCTCGACTGACGCCTTTCACGCTATATACCATGAGAGGCTGATGAGATGGCCAATGACTGCTCTCCCCCCCTACCCCCCACTTTTTTTTTATCTCGAGCCTGAAGACGGGAATAATTAAAAGGGAGGGGGGGTTTGATGTTGGTTGTTGAACTTTCCAGAGCTTGGGAGGTAGGTGAAAGATAATAAGCGAACTGCGCTTACTACAGTAAGGACAATATTTGGAATGTGTGGATTTCACAGCGCAATGATCATTCCCGGCTGGATTTCCAAATGCTGCACTCGAAACAAAACAGTATTAAATGATGAATCTGTTGAATACCAAATTACCTTTCATGAAGGAAAGTATCTATTATTAACGTATTCTACATTAATTAACACCTTTTCCTCATTTATCATGATCTAATGGAAGAAACATCTGTTGCCTATGACAGATCATTTACAAATGACATTTATCAGAAATTCTTAGGGAGCTAAGCGTTGATGAAGATCCAAAGTGGTTGTGGGAAAGGAGCTCTTGATGGGTGATGAATCACACAAGTAAAGTAATGAATAAAAAGGAACTGCAACTGATGCATTACAGTCAAATCTTCTCATTCAATCAATTCTCTCGAGAGCCTAGTAAGAGGTCCTTTTTGCTTTTTCTTGACATTCTCCTTTGAAAATCCTATTTATTTCCATTACAGGTTATTGTGGCTATTTCAAATACATATCATAAGCTGTTTGTTGTACGAAATGTTCGATATATTAGGTATTGTAATACACACACACACACACACACACACACACACACACACACACACATATATATATATATATATATATATATATATATATATATATATATATATATATATATATATATACACACACATACACACACACACACACACACACACACACATATATATATATATATATATATATATATATATATATATATATATATATATAACGAGACAAATATGTAATTGTTAAATATTGAAATCTTTCCGCAACCGTCCCTGATACGGTGAGAAATGAGGCCTTACACTTTATGAGGGAAGACTCACCAACATGGTTGCCAAAACAGGTGTGTGTCGTCGAGGATGAAAGAAATGTGATTTAAATGACGATGGCTGATGAAAGTTATTGGAAACATTCTCTTTATTTCGTTCATTCAGTAACTCACTGCAGGTTAATGAAAATGAAAAAGTAATAACTTTCTTTACTCTTTCACTTTCTGGTGAGAACATCATTTTTGAAGTGGGGACAAGTAACCGCCAATCGCCGTATTGCCAACAAATATATACATTCCCGAGTCACATAAACATCTGCGGGTGATATTCTGCCCTTTTCAGAAGAAATGCAGAGTTCGCGGTAGAGTTCTTGCGACATTTTTATTCTTATTTTTTTCCTAGTCTTTCAATCACGTAATGTGGCTTTTTTAATTCCAAGTTTTACAGTTCGCTGTGGAACTCAGATATTATTTTCGATATATTTTCTGTTCTGGCCACCAAATAAATAGAATTTTCTGAAATGAGAACTTGAAGCCAAAGATGGAACTCGTGGGCTGTTTTTAAATCCTTTTAGTCTTTTCAAATCAAATAAGCAATCACCTTTCGGGTAACAAAATTTCATTACAAGTAATTTCTGTGTATAAAAAGAGTTCTCATGTAACCACAGAGAAACTTTCCTTTGACTGTAATATTATCATCTCACTCATCAGTAAGCATTAGAGAAATTCTATTTCGTACTTTTTGTACAGCTGATATCTTTTTTAATTAACCACATTCCTCGATGACATTTGAACAAGTCCCCTTTGTTAAAGCATAATTATTTAATGGTGAGGACGAACTTACCTCTCCTAAAAATACAAAGAAAATGCTTGTTTTTCGAATATATACAATATACCTCTATATATAATTATATCATGTCTTACACGTGATTAAGAAATTTATTTCTGGGAAACCTATGTTCATGTGTTCATTACTTTCATATATATATATATATATATATATATATATATATATATATATATATATATATATATATATATATATATATATATATATATATATATATATATATATATATATATATATATTTATATATATACAAACATACACACTCATATATATATATAAAAGCAAATGTGTCGAAAGAACAAGCAAAC
Source organism: Macrobrachium nipponense (assembly GCF_015104395.2). Taxonomy (NCBI): domain Eukaryota; kingdom Metazoa; phylum Arthropoda; class Malacostraca; order Decapoda; family Palaemonidae; genus Macrobrachium; species Macrobrachium nipponense. Next base: position 34,318,403 of record NC_087217.1, on the reverse strand, counting down.
ACTCCGTTGTTTCCTTCGTCGTATTAGCCTTTATTTATACATTCATACATTCATCAATTTCCATATCTTTGTGATTCAGTTATACAAATATGTATATTTATATATATATATATATATATATATATATATATAATACAGTTAAAATTATTTATATATGTGTGTGCGTATTTGATTGTGTTAAAGTTGTCTTTTCGAAACGCTGCGTAACCATTTAAGGTACTTACAAGATCCCTGAATATAGCAAGCGTTAAATATTACCAGCAAAATCACAGAATTTCCGGAAGATATATATACACATATACATATATTTACTAAATTATATATATATATATATATATATATATATATATTATATACATCTATACATATAAAATCTTCGAAAGAAATCTGTATCCTAATTGGTCTATATCTGAAAATATGCACAAAATGTGACGCGCCATACACCTACACAGACAGCACGTCAGACTCCCCTTCAAGCGTTACTCTTTCGCTCTCTCTGGCACTCCAGAGCCTCCTGGGTGGGTGTTAATGCCTCTCCTATCCAATCCTCACTCAATCCATCTATCCAGCGTTTTCCGCCAGTTCCTCTCCCGTCCCCTTCTTCCCATTACCCCCTAAATCGGCTCTCCATTTAGCGCCCTTCCGTTTTCTTTTGTTTTCACAAGACCAAAACTGTCAAAACGCGGAGTTATCCTCTCGCTGACAATAACCTTTTTTTGAACTTCTTTTGAAAAGTTCCTTACTAATATTTATCACACTATAAGGGCTATTTATGCCATGGTGCACTGCGTAAAAAAATCATTATTTGTTTTATATTCCTTTTCAGCAAATGCATTCAGCAATTAGCATTGATTTTGTTTTATATATATATATATATATATATATATATATATATATATATATATATACATGTATATAATATATATAGTGTTTTGTGTTGTATGTATGTAGTATGTAAGTATATGTATATGTCATGTATGTATGATATATATATATATATATATATATATATAGTTATATATATATATATATATATATATATGTTTTTTGTGTGTGTATGTAGTATGTATGTAAGTATATGTATGTTATGTATATATATTATATAATATATATATATATATATATTATATGTATATATATATAGTTTTTGTGTGTATGTATGTAGTATAAGTATATATATGTATGCTGTATGTCTATATATATATATATATGTGTGTGTGTGTGTGTGTGTGTGTGTGTGTGTGTGTGTATGTCTGTATATATAAATATATAAATATACATACATATATATAATTATATATGCAAACGTATATTATATATATATATATATATATATATATATATATATAAATATATACATGTCTATATTTTGTATGTATACGAACGGCCACGGGTCTTAATACAGTGGACTATTTTCCTTGTTGCATGTACCTCCAACAGTTGGAGACAGGTGTTTATTGGCCTCCTGCCTTCGGGGTTTCTGTTGCGTTTGCCCATTCAGAAAGTAACCAGGCTAAACAATGAGTAATGAAGCTCACTTCAGAACAAACAGTGTATATACAATACACACACACACACACACACACATATATATACATATATATATATATATATATATATATATATTATATATATATATATATATATGTATATATATGTATATATATGTATATATATATAGTATATATATATATATATATATATATATATATATATATATATATATATATATATATATATGCACTTGCATATAAAAATTTCTATTCATTTGCCATTGCATGAAATCCCTGGAGGGATCGACAAATGGCGGCGGCATCCCATCTTGGCGTGTGGCTCCTCCATTTTCCCAGGAGGAAACCAACGGCAGATGAGGAAAGGAAATCCACAGAGGCGACCAATATCGATGCGATGAGGATGAGTCACAGTCTCACGTCCTCTGATGAGATGGTCACAAGTCTCCGGGTGAGGCAGCTCTGGATACTACGGCGGAATAAATGTCCCAAAGAGTCGACGCGTTTATGAACGAGAATTCTCCCTCTGCAGATTCAGTTGGCGCCGCTGATGATTGGACTTAGCCTGCTTGAGCTTTTCAATTACCCGGCCAAATTACCGGCGCGCATGAATTGTTGATATTGCCGCTGTTTTTATTTGAGCAATCGGATGACGCTCGTCGCCGCTCCTTGCTGGA
>NC_087217.1:34301215-34311215 GCF_015104395.2 Macrobrachium nipponense | reverse complement strand
ACTTTCGTTATCACAATTGATCCCTGACCATCTTTTCCTGCCGAGAACGACCAAATGTGCTGAACATCAGCACTGATGTACTGATGTGCAGTCAGAGGGCAATCAGAACCTCAAAAGCAGTTCACCTTTCATTGTACTAAACTATTTATATTCTTATCTAGTTATTTATTTATAAATGTATTTCTTTTTTTCCTTTTCAAATAACTGATCTCTTCTCTTCTTTCTGTATTTTGAGTCATCTTCAGTAACTTATTTCAAAAGATGAATAAAATTATTGAAATTCAAGTCAATAACCACGGTAGGTTTGTCCCTCATGAATTATAAAAATAGATGTAATAATATTAATATTTACAATGAATGAAGTTTTTAAGATATTTACAAAACACACTTGATGTTCTACTCTCAGCCCTCCCCTTCTCTCTCTCTCTCTCTCTCTCTCTCTCTCTCTCTCTCTCTCTCTCTCTCTCTCTCTCTCTCTCTCTCTCTCTCTCTCTCTCTATCATTGGCCTAAGGGGATACAGTTAATTTGATAAAACAGAGCGACTTACATATAGCGCACTCGCACATCTGAGATGGAAACGACACAGAGGCTTTTCGTCAAGGAAACTCACAGGTCTGTACAAACCAACTGCAAATACACCAGGTTATGAACACACACTAAAAAAAAAAAGCTTATAAATATTGACAGCCATCTTTATATTTTCCAATCAAGTAGTAATGGAGTCTGCAATTTCTTCATTCTTTGATTGTTACGAGCCTCAGCCGAGACGCGTGCGGGTAAATGCTTCAGTTCTCAAAGCAAAAATGGACGTTGAAACCGGGAGAGGCAATCCGTTAAAGCATAAACTATTAGCAACGAAAATTTTATGGGGCAGAAATTATAAACAAAAGTCGGTAGTAGTCATTATTCTCTCGCGTGATGAATAGAGAGAAAAACGAAAATAAAAGGAGAACGGTTCTTGAACTACCCACCAAAACGACCCGGGAAAACGTTCCTGTTTTAATTAATGCAGAATTTGTAAAATAATTAAGATGAATGCCCATAATGGGTCCAGGTATAATTTGAAATGAACGTTTCCGGCCTTCCCTAAATGAAGCCATTATAATTAATCTGAGCTGTGCTGCTCCGACCCTTTTTCTGTAATCATCCTTTCTTTTAATCTATTTCTCGCATTTCTCCCCCATCGATTTCGCCTGACTCGTAATTCCTCTTTAATTAGAAGATCGAACATCATGTTCTCGGATTTGCTCCGACTCCTCAGCCGCTGCTGCACGCCAGCGCACGCACGCACGCACGCACACACGAACGCACAAGTCTGTGCCCACGCGCATGCGCGCAAAATACTAGCGCCTTTACGAAATATATAAGAATACGCACATCAGATGGGCAAAAGATAAGCCTTCCTTACGAAAACATAAAACCACACAGAGAGAGAGAGAGAGAGAGAGAGAGAGAGAGAGAGAGAGAGAGAGGCGCAGGGCAGTATCAAACGTACTTTTCCACAGCGCGTAATAATTATGACGGTGGGTTTTCGGAAGTTGCGAGGGGTTCCGATGGGGGCCAAGAGGTGGGGTGGATAGGGGAAGAGCGATGGAGTGGGCGAGTTAATGGATGGGAGGAAACGTTGTAAGCTTACGGAGGAGGAGCAGGAGGAGGAGGAGGAGGAGGAGGAGAGGCATTAATCGGTGGAATTGGTAGTGATAGTATCGCCTTCCGCTTGAAAGATCTCCTATTGAGTACCTTAACCACTCTCATTTTGTCTGGCCCTTGTGCAAGTAATAGGAGGGTCAGCTGCAAATCCCTGAGTGAATAGGGCAGTATTATGCGTTGCTCGTGTTATTCAAAGATTCTGTCCTTTCATCCTCTTTTCAATCAGTCTGGAAATGGCAATTATGACTATCTTCTGGAAAAATAAAGTTACCTCTTCAAAACTAATATTATACTACGCGGGACTTTACAACAATATTTTATGACAGACTCTCTCTTGAATAGTGTTACACTAACAGAAAGGAATCCCCCGTTGACATTACCATGAAGAATTTAGTCTTCATATTTAACAAAAGCGGTGTTTAGTCATGGACATGGGAAACCATTTGAGATATCAGCGATAACCTTCCAACAATCGTGTAAGTCATCTTCAAATTACCCTTCGCTTTTAAGAGTTTCCTGCATTTTATCATCATTCACTTTAAGTATTTGAAGTCTTTCTCAGGGTACAAATATTTATGTGTCAGGAATAGGAGCCGCCATTGTGTCTGATCCGCAATGCTATTTATATAACAACGTGCCCAGTAGCATGTGGAATAAGAAGGTGCCCAGCGCCTACCCGTTGCTGGGAAAAGTAGTCTAGAATCAAGAACGATGATTACATGTGCTATATTAATTAGCCTTTGCACTATCGTAAAACCTAGATGTAAGCAAAGTAAATACGGCTTAGTGGCTGCTGCACACTGTAATAGAGATACAGTTCTAATATTTCTATATTATGGTCTACTTAATAAACGCTAAAAGTTAGACTGAGATTTCATGTAGCAGCACAAACACATACACGCACGCACAGAGGGTCAACGAGGTTGAAACGCATTGAAGAACGATAGTTTCAAACACTCCTGTAAAGTTTTCTATGTTCCAGAGAAGTAAGCGATTCAGCGGTAAATCTGAATCTTGTTGTTCATGACTGATATGCAGTGCGTTGTTAAGCAGTGTTTTTAAGACCGATAGGTCTACCACCAGAGGTTTAAAAAGAAATGTCGATAGAGGCCCACTGTTAGATTGAAGAATTTAGACCGGCAGTTTCTCAACAAGTATTTCTTAATGCTTTTTTTTCTTTCTTTCTTTAGTGATTCCCCATAGTACTTGAGAAGTCACCTTTGCCAGTTATATGAATTCCAACAACACAATATATATCCACTTGTCTTAGCATAACAGAAGCTTTTGGAGGTTACTAAAGTCCGCAGGAGAAAATCTCTCGGAAGTTCTAAAGGAGATGAGTCATAAACTGTTCTTATGTCCCTCACAAATCTGAGAAAGTAAATTAGTTCGTGACAACATTGTTTTACAACAGTAATTTTAAGTATTAAAGTTTATTTCATGATTTTTACTTTATATCATCCATATTGGCAAAAGCTTTCGGACTACCTTGTGAAAGTACTGTACTTTGTCACTAAATCCCCAGGTCGTTCGTCTGCCTTTCGTTGAAAGTGCCTCGAGTCGTTTTTGATGCACGATACGAATCTGAGATGTTCTCCATTTTGAATCACCGCAGATTTTTAAAGTATCCGTTAACCTTTATCTTTTACGGCTACTTTGAGTTCTGAACCTATTTGTCAATGAGTTAAAAACCAAAATAAAATCAGGGAGAACATTTTTAATCCTCTCAAATTCAAAGGGCGCCATTAATCCACAGATAGTACTAAACGGTTCCAGTCATTAATCCACTTCCGTGCCTGTGAGCGTATAATATAAACAGGCTGTGTACTGAACACATCCACACACGCTGTGCGTTTGGAGACTCGTCACTCAAAAGAAGTAGAAGCCTAAATTCTGAGCCGAACAAAGGCTATTGACTTCGACCACTGAATGTGATTTGGCGCCATTTTTAAGTGTCGAGCCAAAAGTCGACCCTGTAACCGGCCTTTTTTTCCCCTTTTTATTCTTTTCTTCTTTCCCTCCTGCCTCAAGCCCCAATATGGCGCCCCCCCCCCCACCACCCCACCCCCTCACCTCCACCCAGGAGCGTTCCCTGCTGGCCACCCTTCTTTGAGTCCTCCCGCCCCCTTTCCCTGCAACGCCTCCATTTCGTTGTTATGGTTTTTATTTTCGCAATCAGTGGACCGTGGATTACTGGTTGGCTTGTTATCATTTTTCCCTCGTATATCCTATGATTTCAAAACAGTTATTTTCCAAAAAAAAATTTATTTATTTATATATATTTTTTTGACATTTGCCTGTGTTTACTTTATACTATTTTCTCTCTCTCTCTCTCTCTCTCTCTCTCTCTCTCTCTCTCTCTCTTCCATGTGTATCATATTCAATATAAAAATTCCTAGTTATTTATCTATATATTTAGTTATCGCGTTCCCCTTCTCACCCTCAGGTTTTTCTCTCCCATTTTAGGCGTCCCCTCCATTTTCCTTATTCATTTCTATCGTTCCCTGCCCCTTCCCCATATTTTATCAGTCACCCTCCTCTCTGTTCTCCATCTGCCTCCATCCCATCCATAACATTCATTCTTCTTTATGTTCTGTTGTATAATTTTTCAAAAACTTCCCATCCTTTTGCGCTCCGATGAATCAGCTCCCAACAATCTGTAATTTTTATCGTTTTTCGGGTTCGCCTCTCTCGCTGCAATTACAAATCAAATAAAGGCCTCGTGCTTCTAAGTAAGCTCCCAGTGAAATAGTGCCTTCATCAACGAAGAGCAAGAGGAAGAGGAGGCCAAGAGGAGAGAGAGAAAGTGAACAATCGAGAGAAACATTTTCTATTTCAATGCCCGTGTCATTTCAAATGCGGTGACACAACACGAGAGCATAAGCAGAACCTCATTACCTTTGAGTCTGACGTGAAATGGAAATGAACAGGTCTCCAGTTGCCCTTAATGTTTTTGACCGACATCACAGAAACAAATAATGACCAGCAATTATGAGGGGCTTCTAGTTAGGGGAAAGAAGCCGGACGTCCGCTCAGATTTTTTACCTTCAGGTACGTGTAAGATTTCACTGTTCTTCTTCGCCTCTTCATGTCCTCGACGGTCGCAAGAAATAGGGTGTCTTCTCTAAAGATACGTTCAATACATGATAAAAAACATGAATGGAAGTCAGGAAAATCGAGCATTAACCGCCTTCATTCATCCCTTACGCTTTATTCATGGGACTGCACTTTCGGAACTGCGGACAATAAGCCGTTTTTATCTGCCCAAAGCCTACTTCAGTTTAAACTAGGTCGTAGATTTGCTGTCACCCTCGTTCCCTCTTTATGACTTTATGTTCATTTCTGCCAACATATGACGTTAAAGACAGTGTAATTAGAGCTCTCTTTCTCTCTCGGATAAAAGCAATTGGCCAATCTATATACTCACTCATACGTATTTATAAGTGCATTTGCACAAAACACTAACAAAACACACGTAAACACACGCATGCGTGTTATTACGAATATGAACGTATTTACAAAGCTCTGTGCATACTGATGGTCATAAACATAGCTAAATATAATTATACACACACACACACACACACACACACACACACATATATATATTATATATATATATATATATATATATATATACTAGTTATATTTTATATAATATATAATATAATATATATATAATATATATACATTAATTATATTATATTATATATATTTATGTTCATAAACATACCTAAATATAATTATATATGCATATATATGTACACAAGCATATATATTATATATATATATATATATATATATATATATAAATATATATATAAATGATTGTTTATACGTGACATTTTTATATCATCATGAACTTAGGCATTTATATATTTTTTACTATAGTTGTATAGAATTTAGTATTAACGTATTAATGCATGGAATAGATAGATAGATAGACAGAAAGATAGATATTCGTATGGGAGGAACTGTTTCACCCAGAAAAGGTCGGACGAATCACTTCACTGATGGTCCCGTTTTGATGGAATCCAACTTTTACGAAGAACGACGAGCAATTACGTCCCCTATCTTCTCTCTTTTCTCTCTCCACCCTAGAAACGGACTCTCACAACAGTCAAGCAACAACTAAGTACCTAATCACTGCTGGGAGATGAAAGCTGGATTTTAGGGATTTCGCCCGGTTCGAAAACTACACACGGGCATCATGCGGTGAGCTAGACAGACTACGCAGCAGATAGATAGGTTGATAGATAGACAAGCCTACACACACAGACACACACATTATATATGTATGATGTATATATATCTATATATATTATTATTAAAATATAGTATATATACATATATTTATATATATATATAATTATTATTGTACTATAATACACATTATAATAAATATATGTATAAACATTACGAATTTATATTTATATATATTACAACATTATATAATACAATAGTAATATATATAAATTAAAATTTATGTATATATATATATAATAATTAATATATGTGTAGCTAAAGGTAATGCCACGGAAGAAAATGGAAAAACGAGAGCTGCCAAGATCTTTCGGTCTTAACGACCCTTTACTACAGTCTTGCCTATAGTAAAGGGTCGTTAAGACCGAAAGATCTCGGCAGTTCTCGTTTTTTTTATTTTCCTCTGTGGCAGTATCTTTATTTATAAATAGCATCACGTTTTATATATTTCGTGATCAAGTTATACATATACATAAGTGTATGTGTGTGTGTTTAGTGTGTGTGCATGTGAATATATCTTTTATCATACTGCAAAGCAATATATCAACAATATTTCATATACTCAGTTTCCAAGTGTTTATAAAACTTAATTTAGAAAAAAATTATATTATGATGTTTTACATTTGGTAACTTGGAATCTTTTACTTTATTCAATATTACTTGGGCTCAAAACAGCGGTTGGATTGAGAAAATAAATAAATATAAATATAAATATATGCAGATATAGATATAGATATATATGTATGCGTGAGTGTGAGTGTGTGTGTGCGCGCATTTGTGTACAATATTTACCTCAGTAGTTAGTATATATTCCTTGTACAACTTTCCACTATGTTAGAGTGACAAAAGAGGACCAGCATCAACTCTGATGCATGATCGAAATTCCCCAAAGATCCAAACCAAAAACTTTGCGGCTAATTTATGAATGGCTACATTCTAAAGGCTGCGTAATGTACTTATAGTTCACGGGTATAACTTTCAAATCATAATGCACACCTCCTTTAGTTGACATTACACACACACACACACACATATATATATACATATACGTGCACACACACATGTATGTATATATATATATATATATATATATAATATATATATATATATGTGTGTGTGTGTGTGTGTGTGTGTGTGTGTGTGTGTGTGTGTGTACATAACAATGAGAAATGTTTAGATGCGTAGAGGTGAGGAAAAGTTAGGGCAAGTGAAAAAATGGAGCAGGCTACTTTGGATCAGACTACTTTAAGATGATTTAAGAAAAGAAAAAAAAAGGAACTTTAAGGTGATTTCGTCATGATATGGAAAGGACAGAGGATGATAAGTGAGTGGAGGTATTTCAATCAATTTTCGAGCAAGGCGAGAAGAAGACCAAGAAAAAGAGCCTTCATATCCAAGAGGTGCCAGAGTGCTTGCAAATCAAGTGTAAATGACACAGTGTATGTAGAGAGGATCGACGTGTTACTGATAAGGCTTTTGCGTAGGTGTATGCAACGGATAATTTCAAAGAAATCCTCCCTACCGATACACCAGCGCCCTATCCACGATTTAGCAGTTCAAGAATGAATATGCGAATTAGCATTGTGGCGCTCTTAATTTGAAGCCAACCTCTGTGAAGAGAAATGGTTCGAAAAGATATATGATAAAAACATTCACCTTCAAGTACAGATTACTTCATGAACAGTTTCACCCAACAGAGGTGAGCATTACCTCCTCACATCCCTCACGCTTCTATGGTGCAAAGGTGGACTGTTCAGTGAACAATCACGTCACCTTTTTCCTTCAACTCTTTTGCTCTCCACCTTAACAGTGGCATATTAGCTAAGTGCCTCATTCGCTACTCAGATCAACAGAAGCTCATTAGATCTTTGAATAGGGCGCCATTCTGACCCCACTTCCATGATTCTAGATTCGAACATGTGTCGTCTAGTTGTGAGCTATAGGCGATCAACCACCAAGCTATGAGGACAGATGTCAGAGAGAGAGAGAGAGAGACAGAATAAATATGCAATGCAATTGTAACCAGTGAACAACATTCACATAAATATAATGCATTAGTAAGAACAAAACGGACTATAGGAATGCAATGCGTTCAGAAAAAGAGTTTAGATCTCATAAAATAAAGATGTCTGTACATTATATATATATATATATATATATATATATATATATATATATATATATATATATATAAAATATACATAACATACACAATATATACATATCTATACATGTATGTATGATATATATACATATAGGCATTTATGCTTTCTGCACTTTTGGATATAACAAATAGACAAATAATGGATGTATATACATATACACAAAGACACATATAGTATATGTATGTAAATACACATACTATGTATTTTATTTATTACAAATATATATATATATATATATATATATACATATATATACATACACTGTATCATATATATACATATATATATATATATATATATATATATTATATTATATATATATACACATATATATAAAATATACTGGTGTCTTTTTACCAATACATATACAATTGCAATAGCCACATTGATCTCTTAACTTCTCGAATTATTCACACTTTTTAGATACGCTTATCAATACAAAGCATTAGATTCAAATGCAAAAAACATGAAGCAATATTGATGTCCGGCAGAGGGAATCGAACCCATATCCAGAGTAATCACAATGAAGTCACATTGTTGACCTGACCAGTTCGGTAACGTGACCTCGTTCTGATAACTCCGGACGCTGGTTTGATACCCGCTACCTTACATCAGAATTGCTTCACATTTCTTGTATTTGGACCTCAGCTTTTGTGTAATGAAAAACGTATCTACAATTGCGAAGAACTCGAAAAGTGGAGAATGCTTTGCGGTTAATATAATATGCATTAACCACAATGGCCTATAACATTCTTTCCCCTTCAGAAAGTGTCTGAAGGCCCCATGTCTAACAACTCCCTGCATTCACAACATTCGAGGTAAACTCATGCCTCTCGGCAGCATTATTTTTTCATTCCTTATTGACAAACTCAAATCCGAAAAGTGGCCGATGTTTTGTGCTGGTTACCCACCCAGGCGCTGACCAGTCCACAAGTAAGTTGACTTCAATTATTTTATCGGACGAACAAAAAGAGAGGTAAAACTCGGCGAGAAGTCAATATATGTCATATATTATAATGGTAGTTTACTTGAGTCAGGCGACCATATGGTCACCGTTGTACAAGTTGCTGTTGCACCTTATAAGAAAATAACTCGTCTTTATGTATTGGTTCCTAACAGTCTGTGGATGTTTTTTCGGAGACGAGCAGTTCCAAATGATCAAGTGGTAATCCGGCAGCAGGTAGTGGCAATCGTAAAGGATTACTTTCTAAAGGGTCCAGTGGTCACATAAAAGGTGTCCCTTCAGCGGTTTGAAAGAAATTTATAGTTCGCCGTGAAGGAATGTTGGTCGACATTCTTGAGGATTCCATTTGGAGGATCAAACCTATTGAGAGCTCTTCTACGTCTGATGATCAGTGTCTCACTGGTAAGGTTTTTCAGCTTTGTCAGCAAAGATTGGGGATGTGAAGATTGACTGAGAGAACATCACTCGGCAGCCTTTACAACTTTCAGTTCTTCAGTTGAATATATAACAGCAACATATGCATATAAATTTATGTTACAATAATGGCTAATTTCAGGATGCTTTCTGGCCCCATGGAATTCAAGTCTGAAATTTCCATTCTTTGCTTTTACTCCAAGTAAACATTTTTTGTCCCAGTAATCAAATGTACTGCCTGATTTATTCACTTTGTCTTGACAAGAAGCATCACCAGGCCAAACATTCATAGAAAGTAACGAAGATTCATCAATCAGACCAGGGTTAGTCGTTTTGTTCAGTAGGTGGTAAATTTTCCTCATACTTAACTGCCAGTCCTTCGTGGTTTCCGGTAAATGGCGACAAAGTCTGTGTCCCTGGGCGCAATTTAGCCGTATTGGGCAATGAAATTGTGCCCCAAGTACACCATTATTTCATTAGATCGTTCTCTTGCGTCGCCATTCAATTATCCGGTCCAAAGACGAATGAGGTTCTTATTACTGT
>NC_087217.1:34266215-34296215 GCF_015104395.2 Macrobrachium nipponense | reverse complement strand
TCCTCGCTGGCACCTGACTCAAATAACAGGTCGTTGAGCCTACTTTTCAATTGGGGGTTGCGATAAGTTGTCAGATTAAAGCAGGAAATTGACGAAAGGGGCAGAAAAAGTCGCTGGCAACTTCTCCACCAATCTCCTTAAACCTTCAGATCCGCGCCATTATTTTTTCATCCGCGGCTCCTTCGCGCATGCGTGTCGCTTTATTATGCATATTTTGCCGTCGAAGACACATGTTCTGGCCCTGATGGGCTGTTCGGCATGTCGCAGTCTCTCATTTTCCATCGCCCCTTCCCGTTTCCTGTCTCCTACGCATGATGATAATGCATCACCTTCAGCTACACGAACATACAGAAAATTGCGTGTCACTGCCTGGGTCAATGTGTTCTGTTGGTCTGCTATATAGGATTTCGATTCCATCCTCCTTCCTAAACGATTTTACCGACCTTCCTCTGAGGGAGGCCTTTTGCCTCCCTAAGACGACTTGGAGGATACGCCGTCTTTCTAGGCTTTGTGCCGCATGTTTGTGATGACGAAGTAGTATATGTAGATGCATGAGTTGCGAGAGATTTAGATCCTGAGTAAATACGATCTCTTTAAAAATAAAGACTACATTTCTGACGCGGATAAAGAGTTGTGCAGTACAGAAATTGTCTTATCCAGTCTGATTCAGTATTTTGCCAATAATATGGCTTTACGAAGCATCGTATAGCAAAAAAGGAAAAGTAAAAAATAAAATAATAAACTTCTCTGGAAATAATTATCTTACTGTCTTTATATCTCGTCATAAAGTAATATGGAAGCACTTCAGCACTCGTGAGTATGACACATTTCTTGAATTTATGCGTATGACATAACTGATGTTGAATGGACCTTTCTTTAGCTGTTGTGTGATCAAGTTGTTTTTTTTTTCCCAATGAAAACTAGTTATTGAGATGGCTTGACTGTCCGTCCGCACTTTTTCTGTCCGCCCCACCCTCCAATCATCAACATTCCAAATTACACCCTTCTAGCCTAAGTATTTCGTATCTTATTTAAGGCTAAAGTTACCGATGATCGTGCGTCTGGCAACGCTAAAGGATAGGCCACCACCGGGCCGTGGCTGAAACTTTCATGGGCCGCGGCTCATAAAGTATTATACCGAGACCACCGACAGAAAGATCTATTTTTGTGGCCGTGATTTTACGATGTACAGAAAACTCGACTGCGCCAAAAAAACTTCGCCGCATTATTTTACTTGTATTCATTTGATGATAAAACTGCCAATTATTTAAAAAAACAAAAAATTATTTCCATTCAAATAATTGCCCATGACACTACTTACAAAATAAAAGTAGAAGACATTTTCCAAAGGTGAATCCAGTATCGATACTGAAGAATTATTTGTTTAGTTCTGAATCGTGAGAGGCAGCATTCATACTAGAAAATTAATAACATTGCCTGTATCGACAACACCTTTATTTTTTAATCTACAAAGTTTGGATATTCTGTATATTCGTTAAACCTGGATGGATAGAAACAACGCAAGTCACCATATAACAACCAACTGATAGTCCAGATAAACTTGAGTATCATTAAGATTACAGTATTGACTGACTGAGTGGTTTCAGTAGAGAATGCTTGTTGGCCATATATAATCCAAAATGTCTTCACATCATGTGAAAAAATAAAATTTCACAAACCGAGTATCCACCTCCCACACTTCATGCTGACTGAGTGATTAAAACTTGCATGCCTCATATCCATAACTTTTCAAAAAACATTAATAAAAATGGACAGTAAGTTTTATTTTATGGCCAAAACTAATATACAACAGGGCACTTCGTCTTCTCTGAGAAGTATGGAAAGGGTTGGGAAGACAGCAATACTCAGCCTAGAGAGAGGAAGTAGCCTGTGACCTCAACCTGGAAGGCAAAGAAAGAAACTGAAGGTGAATAGGTCTCTTCCGGAATAATTAACCATCCAAAATAGGTTGGGAGCTTTAAGGACCTCTAGGGTCTACTTTGGTCCTTAGATGATGATGATGATGATGTGATGGAGAAAGAGAGAGAGAGAGAGAGAGAGAGAAATTGCTTGAAATGTTACCTATATGAAATATTTACCAGAAAAAATAAAAGGTACGAAGAATAAAGTTCTTAAGTCTGTGATTGACTGGAAGCCAATACAAAAGCATTTCCAGCGGTCGTTTTGAAAGAAAAAACCAAGAAATAATTTTCTACTGAATCGCATTGTAAGCGGAGTGATTTTTCAGACGATTGGCATCAGTTTACGTGAGTGTGTGTGTGTGTGTGTGTGTATTTCGAGAGGCTTCTCCACTTGAAGGGATATCGCTCCTGTCCGACAGAGAGGATGAGCTCATCTGTGAGCAATTTTGTACCGACTTACTTCTGAAAACAGCAATAAAACTTGCAATGAACGTTAAGTATTGCTGTTGCTGCTGTTGTTACACTCATATCTAATTGCGGATGCCATCAGGCTTTCTGTAGTTATATACATGTTTAGCAGCTGTTGAGAACGATCATCGGTCAGGAGAGCAACGCTTACCGCTTACATGGAATAGCGCGAGAGAAACGAACGGTCAGGAGGAGGAGGAGAGAGAAATGGTAGAAAAAGGTTTCGGGTTACTTCAGCCTCGAACAAACATTCCGTGTGGCTCTCCTAAATTGAATAAGTCATTACAGTCTGTTTTTCGTTCTTTCCGTAACAAGCATGTCGTAACCTAGTTCGCATGACAGATAAGCGTCTCATGATTATACTGCAGCTATTCGTAATTGTTGTACACAGCACAGGTAATTGGCTTCCACAGACTTATCAAAAGGTGCACTACCCCGATTTCTTCAAGAAGGAACTAGTAATTTCGCACATGTGGATAGGCTGAGAGGCATGTCAGTGATGTCTTTGGGGTTGGTGATGGGCCCAGGTACTTGCCAAGATTTCGTGGACGCAGCTCCCTCCCTCCACCTGCTCCTTCTACCCCACTGAACCCACTCCAACTCCGAGCTAAAACCTCAATCGGTAGCCCTCGGGTTCTTTCGGGTTTCCCAGATTCGACAGAAATAAGATTCTCTCTCTCTCTCTCTCTCTCTCTCTCTCTCTCTCTCTCTCCAATGAAAATTTGACTGATTGGAGCCCAATCCGCAACCCTACCGTATTACACAGCCCTGGTCTCATGGCTGGCTGGCAGTGATTAAAGGCAGGAAACGCTATCTGAAGGAATGGATATTGTCGTTTCTTATTACTGAAATGGCCCGGGATGTGATTGAAAGTTATTACCCAAATGTCCCTAATCAACATAATTGCTTGCATGATGTTTGACATTGCGTCTTTTTTCATAATAGGTTATTTTGATTCATCAAGAATTCAGTTTCTTGCATGGGACGGTAATGAAAGCCTTAGAGACGAAATTACGAAAACGCTTCGAGAAATGTGTAATTTCATCGTTAATTCCGATTTTCTCTCGTCTGATTGCTTTTAGACGCTGATATTTGGCAAATGCGACAACCCAGCTTCAGACTTTCCTTCAAATGGATGACGGGGCTGAGAACGAGGCACACAAAATGGTGGAGTCTTCTCGCATGTCGTGATTCTTCCGCTGACTGATTCAATACCAGAGATACTGAAGACGACGGACACGACGACGAGGAGGAGGAGGAGGAGGAGGAGGAGGAGGAGGAGGGAGGAAATGAGGATTCTTATTAGCACCATTACGATCGTTAACATAGCTGAGCCGTAAAGGAATCAATATCACTCCCACTTCGTGTATGCCTTACTTTATGATTTTCTCAACAAGAATGAATTTGTCAAATGTCAGTAAAAGCAAAGAAACTATTGCACTGAAAATTCAAAATATGTAATTTATTTCCAGAGGTGAAAAGAACGACGATCAAATTGACAGAGTTACAGGAATGAAGGAAAATACTCACTCGCTTCAACCTCCACACTTATTGCTGGGCAAAGAAACGAGGACAGAGCCATTCCTCGTCTCTAGGCACATATATGCCTACTCTTTGGACAATATTAATCTCTTCAATACATATTGATAAAGCAACGTCGAGGGGTCTGGGAGAAACGCCGACTCCATATATCCACTGCAAATACTCCAGTTGCGTGACCACAGACTCCTTAGGAATAGAAAAGTGAGGCATAAACTTCGTCAAGGAAGGAAGGACATCCGCTAGGTCAGCCTGCCATAGACACGAAATCCAAATAAATCCACGATCATAAAATCCACTGTATCAACATTGAATCGGATGACAGATATTTCCAGCATGTCATAAAAAGAGCCACTTGTGTGAGAAGATTCGCCGCTGCTGACAACTGATGTACGAAAGAGACGTTCTTTGCAACTTTCTTTCAATGGCCATTTTGATCCGCTCTCCTGTACACTGCGCGTCAATCTTCAATGTCCGCGGACCCAACTGAAAGACGTCTGCAAACAGGTAACGACATTTTCCTGAATAGAAAGAGTAATGAGACAGAAAACCACAAAAGGAACAAGGAGACGGAGCCAATGACAATACATCTTCTGTCTGACACACACACACTGCCCAAAGAAAAAGACCCAAGATAAAGCCTCAAGAATCATTGCAGTAGTGGCATTTGACTGATTAAAATGCTCGAGAAAAAAAATAGTAATAAAAGAGCCTCAAAAAGTAATTGCGATAATGAGTGAAAAAAAAACTGAAAAAAACACGTAATCTATTCGACATTGATTTCTCACAAAATTGCAATTAAAACTCATTAATTTGCCTTCATTCATTACATTGATTACATGGCCAGTTTTAATTGCACCTAATTCCAAAGGGAAATGGCCCTATCAAATATTCAGTTCCCAGAACCCAGTTATTTACAGAAGTGCACATTTCTAAAATTTACGGCTGTATATATCAAGATCACATTTGGAATAATAATAATAATAGTAATGATAATAATGCAAAACGAATATTCTTGTAATATTAACTATTAAAAACAAAAATAGCGAAATCCTTTATATAACTATACATAAAATGATGATGATGTGTAAAGGCATTACGACCTCTCTAATGACAGTTTCCATCAGAGACATTCTAACATATTGCAATGTTAGGTATATTCCTTAATTGCACGAACTTGTGTAAGAAGAAAACCAGCGCCACACGTCATTATGAGTAATAAAGAAGGGCGAGACTGTGTGTGAGAGAGAGAGAGAGGGAGAGAGAGAAGCTATGAATGAAGAAGGAAGAACCTAGAATTCACGTTCCGATTTCCATTAATATATTGTTCCAGGCAGCTCCAACGAATATAGCAATTGATTGATTAGGAAGAGTCATTTGACGTCACAGCGACAAATGAAGCGAGCAATTATGCGCCAATTGCAAGGTGAGAATTTTCGCTACGGAAGTCAAACATTTTCGCCAAAATAAATATGCGAGGAGTCGCCCCCAGGGGTCAATTAGCTGATGATGTAAAGCGCGCTCATCATCGACTCGCAAAGGCTTCTTTCTGCAGGCGGCGGCAGACTGCTGGCTGACGCTCCTTCCTCAAAGACAGGCTCACCTGAGACTGCTTCCTTCCTTCCCGTTCGCTTCCTGGCCTCCTCATCTGCAAGTTTGCCCAACTCGTTGTGACCCACGGTGACTCGCTCAGACCGCTGTGGTCTCATAGACGATGGGTTTTGGGGCCAGCAGCAGACCGCTAAGGTTTGCTATAAGTTGCGTTCCTATTCTTTTTTACCAAGTAGGGCGCTACCCCTGCGTTCAAGCCGCCCCTTTTTATCCAGACCTGAAACTGTGGTGAGGGCGAGCCGTCTGACGGACGGACGGACGGGGAGTTGCTTCGGCGTCCTAAGCAGACGATGGCAGTCAAAGACGCCCCACCGGTGACGGGCGACAAGTGCCGACAACGAGACTGCGTCGAATAACTCGAGGGGATTGATCAAGATCCAGTCGACGGTGTCACAGGTATCACGGTCATCGAAGCTGGAATAATTCACACGTAAATCATGATTGAGTGTCAGTGGGTGATCCCAGAATTGGAACTTTTGATAGTTAATTGAATTTCGGCTCGTAAATTAAACCTTTAAATAACGAGTCCGAGCGCCTGCTTGCCTTCGTGTACGTCTCTGCATGCTTTATGACGTGCGCGTGCGAGCGTACATTCGTACGTACATGTTTAAAGTTGAGTACAAGGGAGCTCCTAGTTTATATCAGACCAAAACATTTACGGTGTCGTATATCATCTCTTGAGGTTCGTTGTTAGCTAGCCCCACTCGAACGAGGCCTGTTTTGTTGCTACGGTATTGCACGCCCGACTATTACCTGTGGAGGAGTTGTAGGTTCGATCGTCAGTGTGCACAGACAAACAGCACAGCCGTAGATGTGAGGGCGTGTATGCGACCGACAGTCCGCGCATGCGCTTCTGATTAACGTCGACTTTACCGCGTGGAACAGCAGTCACGCACAAGGAATGCACTCCTGAGCTGTGCCATTTGGACGACACAGGCTAACTATCTGCTTCGGAGGTGATACGATATACATTCTTATACAAAATGATTTTGAAATGATCGATCACAATAAGAGGTTTAACCTAAAGAAGAGATCATCTAGAGCGTTCGTCGGTTGTTGACGTGCCCAACTTGACATGATCCCTGCAACGTTCAAATTTATGATCTCTTCTATATTAATTCTATTTTTTGTGTGGATTCTCGGTAGTTATGATATGCTTGCATGCAACTCGGCCCCTTTGTACTCCGGAAAATTAATTTCCTCTAAGCATACGGGATCCAGATGAAGGTTCTTCTTGCTTAGTATTGACTAAGCGGTAGGTATAGCTACACTTTGAAGGACGCTCAATTCTCCTCTTCTCTCTTCTGTTCTCTCTTGACAGGAATTTATCTTCACGTTCGTTACCTGCACAGAGTTTTCGATTTAGGCACTCTGCGGAAGAGAGAGAGAGAGAGAGAGAGAGAGAGAGAGAGAAAATGGCGTGGATTCCCATTGATATGTCAATCGTTAAAAAAGGGGGGTTATATGTATATATAGAGGATAATTATAGAGACTATATATTATAATGATAGATATATATCTATATAATTTGTACACACAAACACACACACACACATACACACACACACACACACACACACACACACATATATATATATATATATATATATATATATATATAATATATATATATATATGACTGACGTCAATTAAGAGCATAATAAAGAAAGTAGGCACCGTAAATCTCTGTGAGAAAAAACGCAGTCCATGAAGCCCTGGGAACGATGTTGCCATTCCTTAATAAAGTCATTCCTGCAGAATCAATAAATGAGCCGAAATTGATCTCTCCCTCCAGAGCCCTTCTTCACCTTCCCTTTGCATTCTCTGTGTTGTTTCCCTTGTTTACCTTTCTGTTGATTTTACTTCGTCGACTCCTGTGTCTTCTTGGAGAAGTTTTTTCAATCTTTCTTTCACCCAGCGGGATCAGCTGAAGGTCCCCTCAACTGAATCCTGTAGGAACCCTCCCACCTGGCCTCTCGTCAAAATCGTACAAGGCAACACCTTTCATTGACTAGACTTTCTTTCTTTTTTTTTTTTTTTTTTTTTTTTTGGCGGAGAGGAGATTTGAACACCAGAGATTTACAAACTGGATTCAAGACAGGTGTTTGCTATCATAAGGGATTTAAATACGGATGAACTCTCATGTTCCAACCTTTGAGAATTCCCATTACATCGCTTTATATTGTCTATCCTCCTCAGCCTGAAAACATAAGATGGATACCATACTAAACTGGCTCAAAGGAAAAGAAAAAAATGGCAGGACAGCCTTTCCAAGATGATAAAATAAGGTCCAAAATAAAATATATAAGAACTGCGGGCAAGAGACGTCGACGCGGGCAAAAACCGACCGTAGTTCTCCTTATGTTAGAGTCGACAATGCTGTCCCAGCAAAGTTGAATATTGGCTTGCGGCGGCAGGTTTGATATCTATTATCAAGCGTCCACGGAACTGCCATTACGGCACGCAAACCCGCATGCGACGGCTAAAGTGACACAAATTGAAATGACGTTCGATACACTCCCATTCGACGATGACCGCGGCCACAAGGACGCTCACTGTGCGTGCAAGGAGAGAGAGAGAGAGAGAGAGAGAGAGAGAGAGAGAGAGAGAGAGAGAGAGAGAGAGAGAGAGTATGCAACATGGATAAGAATCTTACATAACGAATTTCAGGTGTTACTTTATAGCGTTGGTGAAGAGAGAGAGAGAGAGAGAGAGAGAGAGAGAGAGAGAGAGAGAGATTACCCGCCACGAGACAACCTTTGTACATAACGACTAAGAAATGATGGGTAAGGTAACAAATAAGGAGGAAATATAATATTATAAAACTCCAAAACTGAGAAAATTCACGGTACACACACACACACACAGAATGATGAGCGACGATACTAATGGATTTGCCGAAGACAGCGAGAGGGAAAACTATCATTAATTGACGATCTCGAGAAACCAGTGTCATTTGACGTCAATAGCTATTGAAGTTACAGCAGGAATAACCTCTTGATTCATGTTTTTCGAATGTGAAATATGGTCAGATGTTCTTTTAAAATTGACGGGATGGGGAAGTGATCAGGAGGAGAAAGGTGACTGCGCAGATCACATTGCAGACCTGAACGGAAGGTGGCGCCGCCAATGGACCCTAATGTGCCCCAGTCCATCTTCATCCCTGGTTAACATCACTACAGTGCTATAACTAACGGGTACACCTGGTAGTTCCAAGACAAATTCACTGCTGAGTTCACCAAGATCTACTCTTCCCTGTCCTCGCCCAAAAGTCGAACCTTGGTCCTCTTGATTGATAGTCAAGAATGCAAACGATCATACCACAATAATTGTTAATATATATATATATATATATATATATATATATATATACATATATAATATATATATATATATATATATATATATAGATACAATTATATATATATATATATATATATAATATATAAATATACTATTAATATATATGATATATAGGCTACTATATACTATACCCTTTTCCTTTTATTCCACGGAACCTCCTCTTGAGATAATTGCCAAGAGGAGAACGTTAAGTTACATACGTACATACAAACATACATTCATACAAACACACACCACACACACACACACACACACACACACACACATATATATATATATATATATATATATATATATATAGATTAAACGCACACATATACATAAACACATCACCTGTTACAGATACAAATGAAAGTCCAAAAATAATAAGTGGCGTTAGTGTTCCATTCTTCCGATAAAATATGTCGAAATAACAATAAAAAGAACGACCAAGCGACAGATGGAACAGCTGTCGTACGAGATAAGCCATGGAATCATAATAACAGTACCGATCCTCAAAAGAGATAGGCGGTGTAGAGAGAGAGAGAGAGAGAGAGAGAGAGAGAGAGTTGCAAAGCAAAATGATAAAAAGACTTTTTGTTCATATCCCGCCATCGGATAAGAAGAAACCTGGTAGTGTGAAGCCAGCTGTGTTCAGTGCGGCAGGGAAATTTTCGGGCAAGTTACCTTTTTCGGAGAAGGCAAAACTGCCGCTGATATATTAATATTATTGGCACAATAATGTCAATAAGAGAAAACCTCCAGGAAGAAATGCAATGTTCACGGCTTTGATCTATTTATAGCTCCAAATACATGTGAAGTTTTATTCATCTTACTGCAAGAATACTTCTGGCAGAACAGTCCCATTTATAAACAGGGTAAAACAACCGTTTACATTTTAAAATTAGGTATACAGAGAAACAAATGGTGGATGACCACGCACTTAGAAATACAAAAATATACGAAAAAGCAAGAATACCAACGGAAGGAAGAGAATGGCAATATCTAATAAGGGTATGATATCGTGGAAAAAATAAGATGCTTCATTCCACATCGATCATGGCATTGTTTTACTAGAGAACACAGTATATCATCTTCAACAAATGATTATTCTGTCCCGCTTCAATTATATAAGTACTTTTTCAGCATGAAGCTGTTGACGTACTGGATGAACCCCAAGCAAAATAAACTTCCGCAACATTAGCTGCTTTATAAACAGACACGGGATTCATCATCAATGCTGATATCAGACCTCCAGCACTCAAAGCTCTACCCAATTTGATCTCGCCCTTCCTTTCCAGCACCGTTATCCGGCCTTTTTTCTTTTTGGTGCCTCTCACTACAAGTCCTTTCTTTCCACATGACCACATCTGATTGGTCGACTGAAAAAAAACACTGGAAAGAGAAGTTTGAATTTTAAGCGAGGTAACTGAAAGACGGCAAAATGGAAACGGACTCCCATAAGATAATCGCATTTGTAAAAGTTGACCTGTCACTCATGAGGGAAGTTGCAAATACTTGGTCTCCAACTGTCTGCCTGTTCTTATGTACTGTCTTGCTGGTACATTTACATATGTTGAACTTCTACCACTTTGTATCAGTCCTCGGAACATGGCCTAGTAATAATGCCGACATCGGTCAGGATGTACAACCGTATTTCACTGTTCTCTCTCTCTCTCCACACACACACACAAGCACACATACACACACACACACACACACCACACACACACACACACAAAACACAGATATATATATATATATATAAGATATATATATATATATATATATATATATACGTGCAGTATATATAATGATTCGCACATAAAAATAAGTTAAATTTGTCAAAATTCCATGTTGCATCAGCATCAATAGGGGAAAGTGCTTTGAATAGAAATGAAATTTCATCGGCAGCGTCGTTTTTGGTCACCGTCATAATAGCCAGGTGACCCACACCAAATAAATAAGGCTTAAAGAAAAAAAAACGATACAATACAGTATGGAAACATGATGGATGAGGTGATAGAAAGTGGGATCGTATAATTGTCCGATAAAACTGCACAAACAAAAAACCATTAGAAACTATATTTACAGTAGCCTATATCATTTTGAATCTAGAATTTAGGCCAAAGGCCAAGTAATGGGACATATGAGGTCATTCAGCGTTGAAACGAAATTTGACAGTGAAAGGTTTGAAAGGTGTAAGAGAAGGAAAACCTCAAAGCAGTCGGGAGAGGGTTGAGGAAAGTCAGATGGAAGAAAGGAGGTGCAGTAAAAGGACCGAAAAGGGGATCCAGGTAGAGGCCGAAGGCACGCTGCGAAGACCCTTCATTTACGGGCTGCTCTAGGAGCAAGAGCCCGTGCTGGCATAAGGCCAGCTAAATCTAAAACAACAAGACCCTTAAGTAATGTCATGACACCGCTTGAGATGCGCTGAGGGCACTAACCCCCTACGGATAATAGTAGCACGGGTACCGATTCCTTTAGCTTATGTATCTGGAAAGAAACTGGAATCGCACACGTTCGAATCTAAGCTGAATTACATAAAAAAAAACGTCAATCTTACTCTAATGCACCAATATCTTTAAGCAGACCGAGCGACGAGATGTTGGTAGAGCTCAGCTCAGTTCAGTGAGAAGACAGGCAACCTGTCATTCTGCTTCCGTGTTCTTCTAACGCTTCACTTCAATCTTTCAAAAGGTTCTGGTGTTTCTTTTAACGACGCTGAAAATTCCTGGACAGCTTACAGTACTTCTCGGGTTAAAGGGAAAGGTTAAGCATAAAATCGTACTAGTGACCAGTTTTGTTCAGGGGAAAAAATGCGGTCATTAGGGCATCTCATAAAAGGGCAGCCCGGTCCGAAAAAAAAAAAACGCTTGTTTATGTAATTTTCTTATAAAACAATTTTTAATATTGCACACAGAAAATAATGTTTGGTTGGTGCATAGTTTTTTTCTATTTTTTTTTTACTTCTAAGTAAGTGCATATGTAAAAAATGCATGTGATTTACCATTACCTTGATAATGGTGTATGCCAAAAGTCTACTGAACATTTTTAGAAATATAGTATGGTATGCTGATAATTCTGTTTTGTTCGAGTTTGTTCCATTCATCACTCTTTCATCTTGCAGGTATTTAAAAAAAAAACTGATCATTTAATATGCACTTTCACGATCAATTCTGACTGAATGTTTTTATCCTTCCAGGTGTGGTTTCAAAACAGAAGAGCCAAGTGGCGTAAAAAAGAACAAACTAGAAAAGGTCCAGGTAGGCCCGCCCACAACGCCCACCCTCAAACTTGTTCCGGAGAACCCATCCCACCCGATGAACTGGAGAGAAGGGAGCGCCTGCGTCGAGAGAAGAAAGTCCTGAAGCAGTTGGAACGCCAGCAGAGGAAATTGGCCCTGAAGGGCGTTCATGTCACAATCGAGCAGCTTCGTCAGGAGTACAACAACCAGCACCGTCCAGAACCCGAAATTGACGTCGTGGGTGTCACGTCTGACTGTGACGACGACGATGACGAGGGCGCTCACGCGGGAGACTCCTCCTCCTCCAGGGACCCGCCTACGCCAGCGCCTCCTTCACCCATCAGTCCAGCCACGCCTCCAGCTAAGCGACCAAGACCATCCACGTTTTCCATCGCCTCGCTGCTTTCCCTCTCGGAGGCCGGGGATTCCCCCTCACTGCCCTCGGCTCCCTCGCAGGACGTGACTGTGTCTTTAGTGAGTCTCGGGTCTGGGTCCCCTGGCGTGACCACCACCTCACCTTCAAACAGCCTCACTCAGTGTTCCAGCAGGAGTCAAAATGACCCTTCTTCGTCGTCCTCCTCCTCCTCCCCAAGACCCTCACCTCCAAGGACACAAGGGTTTCACATGGGACACGAATTGGAGGGTCACGGACTTCTTCCCTCCTTACCTCCCTCCATAAGCATTAGTGTCCATAAACCTGCGCCTATACCCTCTCCGGAGGGGCACTAGCTCAAGGAAGCCTCTTAATGTTTTCACTTCAAATTCATTTCGTCCTTGGTTCATCATTTATGCGCTCTCTCTCCTCCCCTGCCCTGTCCCTTCACACATCTTTCATTATGAATGGCTACTCCAACAGTCTAAGTAAAAATAATCCCTAGGAGTACTCATTTATAATGCCTGAGAAGGCAAGTACTTGAGCGCCACCTTCACGGGTCCGATGGAAATAAGCTTTAGCAAGAATGTCTGTGAGCGTATATGAGCGTCGCTGCTGGATCCTTCACGGAAAATGTTGTTGATCATCTCCTTGTTAGGACAACCGAGGACACTGTCTTTCGCAGTGCAGGTGCAATCGGCAGTTCTGAGTGGCTGATGAGTGAAACTTGTTAACCCAACGATAACATGGACAATAAGTGATAAGATAATATCGTGCCATCTTCCAGAATGCCATTCTTGATCAGATTTGCTGCCAAACCCTTTGATACGCTATAAATGTCCTGTCATGTAAATAATGTCTTACCTAAATGATTTCTTGAACTTGACCAACAAGTGATTTCCCTGAAAGATTCTGCTTTGTAAATAGCCGGGTAGATATGTAGTATTTTATTTCGAAAACAGTGTGATATTAACTCTGTAAAGTATGTCACACCTGTGTTACGAGTTGTGTTACCCTTTTGGCATCCCTAGGCAATTTTTGTCGGAAAGCATTATCAGAAAATGTGACAAGACATAACTTAATGATTTCCAGTAACAAAGAGAATCACCTATAAGAGTTGTGTTGCGTCTTCCACGTATTATTCCGATTGAACAATTCATTCAGTCATAAGCCTAGATAAAAACACAGGTGTAAAAATGTGTAAAATTCCCAGTACGTTTGACGATTGTGTGTACACTAGTCTGGAACGCAATGCCTCTGGAGTCTCCACGTCCTATAGCCTGTTTATGCCATATCTTATCACAGCAAAAGCATACCAAAAAGTTCAATGTGATATAACTTCCTTTTTTATGAGATGTTTATATCCTTCCATATTTAATTTATTCCCTTCGACTTCTTCCATTTCCAGAGAGTTCCGAGGTATAGATTCTCAAACTTTTCAACAAAGGCTTATTTTACATTCATCTCCATTATTTATTTTCTTCATGTGGTGCTATTATGTTTTATGATTTTATGACTGTCAACTCTTCTCTTCCACAGCATTCTTTCGAACAAGTATTCTGCTCTTCCCTCTTACAGATGAGACAGTCAGTCACTCTCGATTTCTGTCTCAAATGAGCTAAAACAGACACGGCGGCTTCCTTTGACCCCAAAACAGTGACATAACTCGTAACTTGTGACCCCTGTTCGTATGGTGAATGTATACGAGGGTGTTCCCCTGACTATCCAAAACCGGTGGCGGATCCAACACGGACCCCCTCTGTGGACGGGATATGAACCCCTTCAACGCCCATCGTTGTAGAAAGTTGTCATTTTGATCCATCCTTGACCGGAAGCGACAAATCCGACGAGTAAGCGAGAAAAGTGAAGAAGCCTCTGTTCCAGGCAATTCTGGAGGATCGTCCGACTGCGGGGAAGGATCATAGGACTCCTCCTCTTCCGACCTTCAGGAGGCCCTCCAGAGTTGTTACGGAAGGAGACAGACGGCTGGCCAAACTTAATTCTAGGTGCTAGAATGATTCATATTTTATAGCTATATTTTCCTGTCACAATTATAAGCACAGAACTCGTTGGCCACTATTATAAAACTGTGACAGAAAATGAGAGAGATTTTGAAAGCACTCCTTTTCAATAAAAACAGAGATGAAGACTTCTAATGCTTTTAGGCTGGATTATAATGATCACAATATATGACTATGTAATGGAAACATTGTATATTTGTAACCTTAATTTAAGTCTAAACAGTGTCATTAGTGGAATATCTTCATATAATTATTGGTGTCAAATCAGTTATTTAAACTACGGAAAAACAATATAAAATCTTTTAAATTGTTCAGGAACAGTATAAACAAAATTAACAAACTGACAATTGCATACTGTAACACCTCTAGGTTTTATTCACATTGAAAGAATAATGAACGCTGCTACCTACATCACATAAAAACTTCTAGTAACGTCTGAAATACAGGATGAAATAAAAGAATCAAATAACGCTTTTAATTAAGGAGAACGAGAAACTACAAACCTAAAGAAAATAATGAAACAGCAATGAAATCTTCAATACTGGAAATGTGAGCAGTGTACCAACACCTTTAGATAAACAGATATGCACAAAACTGCAGATCCAAGTACGCATACACATCGTACACACACGCATATATATATATATATATATATATATATATATATATATATATATATATATATATATATATATATATAACATGCATACATAAACACACACAACACACATAGTACAAACAACACTTCAGTTTCAGTGACTGAGACTAAGCTTTCTTGTGGCAACCTGTCGGAGAGCGACAGAAATGTAAAGCGTTGTAAGTTTTATAAGGATAATTTATTTGTGTCATAATTATTCCTCATGATTGGATATATTTATGTCCCAGTGTGTATGATGTATACGTAGATAATATGTAAATATAAACTACAATTATAACGACTTCCTTTCTGTCTACCCTACAATCGAGATAGCGATCTCTTGCGGCTTCCTGCAAGAGCGATTACCGCAAAGCGAGCAATTAGCCACCATTCCGTCGTCTCATTATGTGGAGCTTAACCTCATTCCCATTCTGTAATCATTCACCCCAGTTCTTGCCCCTTCCAAACGGACAACACAGAGGTAAATAAGGAACCTAGAAACCTCATTGGAACATATTGTTCATAATTACATACTGTGCAAAATTGATCTCAAAATTTTGTTGTCCAAATCTCCATAAAGCTGTCAAAAACGTTAAGATCATTAATATTCCAAATGAAAGAGATATGATCTACCAGACAACCACAGGGATGATTATTGTCATCCAAATACGGAGAATGATTTGCATGCGGGAACGTTCAACTACAGACGATGACAAAGGCTCCAGAACCTTGAATGGAGAATGCAGATCAAAAAGCGTCAAATCTTAATCACCTCTTTATAACTTGTGCTTGTCATCAAGATCACAGCTCTATAAAGAAAGATGGAATAGTCTTCTCACGACTAATCACTCACATACGAAACTAAAATAGGTAAATGTAGTCCAAAATTTTTACTATTTTCAAAATGTAAACTATAACAATCAGATCCAAGAGTAGGGCACAAGCTGAACTACATCCTCCCATAATACCCACTGAAACCTGAAAGGACAGCACTCCCCACAGGGCCAAAAGGAAAATACACATCATATATATATATATATAATATATATATATATATATATATATATATATCTATATATCTATATATATATATATATATATATATATATATATATATATATATATATATATATATATATATATATATATATATATATCGAGCTACAATGTCCTTTAATATCTAATTCGCTCTACCTCGGAATTAATATATTTTCATATATGCTTAAAACCGAAAGGGAATTTTTTTTCTCGATAATAGACTTGCCTGGACCAGGGCGCGAACCCATGGATCCTTTCAAATCAGGCAAGTCTATTATCGAGAAAAAAAATTCCCCTTCGGTTAAGCATATATGAAACTATGTCTAATTCCGGGTAAGTTAAGCGAATTAGAAATAGTTAAAGGACATTGTAGCTCGATATATATATTGGAATCACGGAAATGTGATATGACTTATATATATATATATATATATATATATATATATATATATATATATATTCATATATATATATGGTAGTAAGATGACTGTGGTGGTCGCATAGAGTGCGTATAAGGCCTCATCCCTAGAGACATGCTGAGAACCGGGAAAACTACCACCTGGCGTCATCAGCGATATTGGAAAAATATGGCGAAAAAATTCATATATATATATATATATATATATATATATATATATATCTATATATATATATATGCGAATACCACAGGAAAAATAATAGGCAGAAAGTCCGTACCGAGGAGTACTTTCGTCCTTTAATGAGACAATGCCTCATTCCAGGACGAAAGCGCTCGTATGAATTTTTGCCTATTATTTTTCCTCAGTATTCGCTTATATATGAAGTCACGTGCATCTACTGTGATTTTTAAGCATATATATGTGGCATATATTATATATATATATATATATATATATATATATATATATATATATAGATATATATATATTTGTATATTATATATATAATATATATCATGCGAATTACCACAGGAAAAATTAATAGGCAGAAATTGTACCGAGGGAGTCCTTTCGTCCTTTAATGAGACAAGGCCTCATTCCAGGGACGAAAGCGTCGGTTATGAATTTTTGGCCTATTATTTTTCCTGCAGGTATTAGCTTTATCCATGAAGTCACGTGCATATACTGGTATTTTTAAGCATATATATGTGTGCAAATATATATATATATATATATATATATATATATATATATATATATACATATATATTTGTATACATACATATATATATATATATATATATATATATATATATATATATATGAGAGAGAGAGAGAGAGAGATTGAGAGAGAGAGAGAGAGAGAGAGAGAGAGAGAGAGAGAGAGTAAAACTGAAGTCACGAAGACAAATGTTACATGAAAAAAGTTCGGGGTTGTTTAATCTAACATTTTCATTCAGTGCTGTATATGGGTCACTTTGATCCCTTGCAATTAAGATATCCAGTTTGATACAGCAAATGCTGAGTCTCTCTCTCACGTTGAGAAAAGAAAAAAAAAAAAAAAACAGGACTTAAAAACCCTCGTTGTTAAAGGCATATTACGGATGTCTAAGAGATAAAATATACAGTGAACTAGAATTCTAGTCATTGCGTAATAATGATGATAATAACAGCAACCAGGGAGTACTTAGTACACAGTTAACCTGTAATAAGTTGGGCAGTTTCCTTCTGCAGAAAGAAGGGGGAATATCTTGAATATATGAGCGTTCGAGCGAACGCTAACGATCCCAAATATTTCTAACAAAATCGGTGTATAAATTCACCTGTTTCATAGGTAACCTTTCCCGAACTACTCCAAAGAAAAACAGGAAAACAATTCCGGAACTACGTACTTCAAGGAAAGACAGTAAAACAATTCTAAAGAAAATCTGCCACACGTCAACATCACGGTGAGGCTTCTCTCGCCCCTTGATCCAGGAACCATGTCTGAACTTCAGGGAAAGATGTCTTGATACGGTTTACTGACCTGAACATGCCATGCCCCTATCCTTCTATCCTCACTAGGTCCTGATTCTGGTCTGGATCATCAACAAAACCCAGTGAACTAGTCCCTTGCCCAGTGCTGAACTTGACCATCAGTCCTTTTACTTATTTTTTCTAAACCATTCTCTTGAATAAAATCTCAATGCAGATTTCAACCGGAATTCTGACGAAATTACGGGACAAGCTATTATTAGTTGGTTTCTGTTCGACGTCAACAGCATTAATAATAATAATAATAATAATAATAATAATAATAATAATAATAATAATAATAATAATATAATATATATATATATATATATATATATATATATATATATATATATATATATATATATATATATATGAATAATTATCACATCGAACCGTGATCCATTTATATATCAATTCAAGCTACAAATGTCCTTTAATATCTAAATTCACTTTACCTCCCAAATGATATATTTTCATATATGTACCGAAGGGGAATTTTTTAATTGATAATAATTTCGTCCCCCCATGGGATCGAACCACCGTCCAAGTGACCGGGGGACGAAATCAGGACGGCTGATTGGATAGCGTCACTGACCGTCCTGATTTCGTCCCCGTCCACTTGGACGGTGGTTCGATCCCATGGGGGGACGAAATTATTATCAATTAAAAATTCCCCTTCGGTACATATATGAAAATATATCATTTGGGAGGTAAAGTGAATTTAGATATTAAAGGACATTTGTAGCTTGAATTGATATATATATATATATATTATATATATATATATATATATATTATATAATATATATATATAATGCGTTATAAAAATTCTCAATTATTTAGTAAATAAAGTATATTACTATGCAAACTGAACAAAGACTTTCGAATACCTGAACGGTGTTCCTCGTCAGTGTTAAGGTTAAGTTATTTTAACATTAACACTGATGAGGAACACCGTTCAGGTGTTCGAAAGTCATTGTTTATATTACATAGTAATATACTTTATTATATAATATTGGATTTTTGTAACAAACATTGTTCTTCATGAGATTGTGAATTTCTTAATAATAATGATAATAATAATAATGCATAACTACGGATGGTATTACTTTATAGATATTGCCGTAGAAGGAAAAGAGTTTTCTTCCTCCTACCAACACCCCTTCGGCGTGAATGGTCAAGAGAGCCTGAAGTTGGGTATGCTTAATTTTTCCTCTGTTACTGAATCTGCCACTGATTAACCGAACTCTGCTGAGCGCACTGATAGATTATCTGCTTATTCTCCAACGCCATATACAAAGAACTTTCGTCGCCAGCTGTACTATCCTACGAGTTTTTGAAGCACAAAAATTCTTATTATGAACCTTCACTGGAACACACCTGCTTGAACTTTATTATCCTACCATTCGTATGGAAAATGTGCTAATTTTACCTCCCTCGAATCTTCAAACTCAGCTACGGGTAAGCCATGGCAAACAGCATCACAACCACCAACACCAACAACAATAACAAATTCATAATAAAGAAAGAAAAACTATAGCCGCTCAATATGTTCTCATTCCGGTATTTTAATTTTATATAACCAGTTTTAATTTTCAAATACTCCATTACTTTGGCGGTGGACCATTCACAATGAAAAGCAATAGCCCCCGAAAGCATAAGTCATCGCCTTGTTATCTTCTAACTGCTGAATGAACGGTAAGTCGTCCTGTGTCAGATCAAGAACATCTTCACAGAATTTTCATTCATAACTCTCACAATTTGCGTCATTACTTCTACTTTGCCACACAGTGCGTCTTTATTTTTACTAATGTAACTCCCTTCGAAGGTTCTTATCGTTCCCTCCTTCCATCACAGGCTTCCAGTTGACCTGACTTTTTCCCCAGTCTCTGTCCTCCTGTTGCTGAACGACACCTCGACCTATTCTGGTTCATCCTTACGCCTTAATAAAATGTTGCATGTCTATCATACTTATACGTTTTTTAATTATGCTTTTAACACAACAAACAGGTATTCTTCGTGGACAGTAATTTGGCCAACAGTTTCGTCATTTTTCGTGAACATTTAACTAAAGTGAAGACAACTAACGCCCATGGAATCTGCTATCCTATTTCTACCTCAGATGCTGAAAAGGCGTATAGGAAAGAAAAAAAAAACAATTGAACACAGACATTCCTCAGCAAGGCTAGCGACAATTTAAGCAGCAGGTACTGGAAGCCGAGAAACGATGTTTTGTTGTAAGGATATTTTTTTTTTTTTTAAATGTTATTTCCAGCAATTTCCGGAAAATTGTGAGAGATATCTTTATGTATCCTAGTAATAAAAAAATTCCGGATTGGTTAGCATCGCTCTATAAAATAAATAATCCTAAAACTGTTAGGTAATTCATCTTCTTTTAACCGTCACAAATTTCACACCTGCGAGTGAGAGGCAGAAGTATAATACAGGTCGATAATTAAGTGATTTATCCTTCCGATGAAAATGAATTCGACAGATCGCGGGACTGCGAAAAATCAGACAATATGTACTTTCCATAAATATGTATCTATTCACTATTTACTGGTCTTTAAAGTCAGTTCTTTCACGTAACAGTGAACGTGTCTGAATATTTCGATGTTTTCTCCCATAATGTTTAAGAACTATTTTCAAAAGAACCATAATTAAATACATTAATTTATTTACAAGGTATATATTGCCTTAAGTTATAAAAAAGGTAGTGTCAATAAGAAAAAGAAGAAAAGGAAAGAATTAATAGAAAACAAATAATTTGTCTCAGTTTCTTCTTTTACTTCATTTACGTCTATTCATTCGATTTGCTCGAGTAAATTAGTACTTCTTCATTTTTCTATTTGGCTCTCTCTCTCTCTCTCTCTCTCTCTCTCTCTCTCTCTCTCTCTTCATGCGAGAAGGTAGAGTACAAGATATCATTACAGATGAGGGCAGAGTTAACAGCTTTTATTACCCATGGAGACATTCCAATTATGCCAAAGAATTCTTTCCACCTCATACCCACAGAGGACTTTTAAAAAAAGGAATCGGATGCATGATCCCCAATCAGGATGAAGTTAGGCTGAGCAGTACATAAAACTGAGTATACAACGGTGTTTGTTATTTAGTCTAAACAAAAGATGAGTAGACAAACTTTCTGGAACGGAATCCAAGTTCTCAGTCTGACTGAGGAGGATATCTTGGAGAGAGAGAGAGAGAGAGAGAGAGAGAGAGAGAGAGGAGACGATGCGACTGGAGAGAGAGAGAGAGAGAGAGAGAGAGAGAGAGAGAGAGATTTCAAATGTTAAATACGGCAGATGAGATACCTGAGAAAACAAATTACATTAAAAAGTCTAACTGGAGAAATCGTCCAAACCCTATCATCAAATTATGGATGAGGAACAATAAGAATTAACTACGTGATTTATGAAACTATGTTAACAGCAGGCATCTGAATCATTTTCTAAAATTATTGTTATGATTATTATTATTTTTTAGTTTCTCTGAATCTACCGCCGAGTTTTCAACAGGGAGATTTTCCTTACCAACATTAAGTCATGAAAGTGATGATTAATGAACTTGCAAATAATCTAATGACGAAAAGTCATTTACTAAAACCGTAAGCATGAGTTTCCAACTGAACTGGTACATATAGGCTACATTCATTAAAAGAACCATTACCAATCAATGTGTGGTCAAGCTAATTCAAGTTGTATAAATTAATTTGATCAATTTAGACAGCTTTCAATAAATATTAAGGGTTCATGCGAAATTAGTTTCCAAAGTATAACTATTATGTAAGATCAGTAGTGTTCTACATCTCCGATGTAGATCAGATTGCCTAAAAATAAAAATAAAAAAATAAAATCCGATATGGTGTCTGAAAGGCGTCGTTTGTGTGTGTGAGAGAGAGAGAGAGAGAGAGAGAGAGAGAGAGAGAGAGAGAGAGAGAGAGAGAGAGTTCATATGAAGCGCATAAACGATTATGTTGAGGAAGCCCCTATTCTGGTGCATTGCTGTCTCGCCTAAGGAGCGAGATATGATGAGTTATGAAGACTGAGTACAAAGTCACATTCCACACCCACACCAGACGCACCTGGCTTAGCGGTTCATTTGGTCACATTCCCTGAGCTTATTTGTCACATTACATGAAAGACTTTTACAACTCTCATTTCAGTCCTGCCACATTTTTAACATTGGTGCATTAATGAATGGATTCGGCCCCTTCACTCGTATTGCTAGTAAGAGTAGATAGCCTATTAATTAACAGTGAATGAATGAATATACAGGAATCCATTTAGCTGAGGAAGCATAATTTGCCTGACACCCTACAGCTGGAATGAACCGTGAAATAATAACCACGGATCAAGATTTCATAGTATTTTTAACGATTCTCAGGAAGACCCAGTCTAGATACAGTGTCTCACCGCACTCACTTAAAAGAAGGAATTGAATATTGAGTGAATCTCACACGCAGTTCTAAAAAGAAATTACAATAAATCACGCCATTAAACCTAATAGTAGCATACGACCCAAGACGGGTTAACAAAAAATAACCACCGTCAAATATATTTTCAATGCTAGAAACTTGCGTTATGACCACCCTGGTCATCAGTTCCAAGAATTCAATTTTTTTTAAATAAGAATTTTGCAAATTCCTAAGCTGGATCTTTGAGAAACAATGCACGATGACTTTCAGCCACGATTGCACAACCAAGTTCCACGACCCGAGTCATAATTCACGAAGGATCGTCGATCAGTAAGTATTCATTGGTAAGAAAAATTAACCCTCTCAAAGACCTTCCCAAGGGCTTTTAAAGTAAGATATACATCACTAAAGGAAGAATATAATTTTCATGGCCTAGATCTATAAAGCCTATTTATTTCCCTCATTGGTTTCATTTCTATAATCTTTGTTAAGGCCTAAGGTTAATATTTATGCATTTAGCCGGGTTTACAATGCTATTCTTTGACTGTTACATAATCTTTATTGACCTCCACCGCTGTTTAGATTGTAAAAATTTATTTCTCATCTTCAGTGCCGAAATCTGTACTGCCAAATTTGCCACACCGAGCTTTCTGCTAGGCAATGTGAATAAATTCACTTTACACTCATTACGAATTATTTCAATGTATAAAAGAGATCATTATTAAATACCAACATGAAAAATAAAGTTAGTCGTGAATTCTTAAACTCCTCGACGTGTTACGACTTTGGGGATGATAAACAGAAGTTCAACACGACTTGGCAATGGCAGCCGAAATTCGTCAGACAATGAAACTTTCGACCAAACATTTCTCGTATCTTATCCAGTTTCGCACATGCTATGGATAACCTGAGATGCTGAGTTAATCAGGCATAGGGGAAAATTCACTGATGCCTATTTTTCTTAAGTATTTGCTTTTGCTGTTGACGATGGATGGGCGAGCCATCGGCGCTGTAATGAAATGTGGAAGAAGTTCAAAAATGGCGCGAATGATAGGATGAGGATGAAGTTCAATTACTCAGAATATCAAAAAAACGGCAAGGGGGTTAAAATCGAAACGATAAATCAAAACTCTAAATCATAACGAGTAAAAATGTCTAAAAATAAAACTTCCTAAAAACTTAAACATTTAAAAATGCCTCATTATCTATGTATCAGCAACATCCGTAAAATCGGGGAAATACGCTCGTCCACAAACCCATACCTACGCTGAACGGCACCATATCGATCGAGCGCCTCAGTGGCATGGTTGGTATGGTGTTGGCGTGCCACCTCGGTGGCCGCGAATTCGATTTTCGAGCATTCCGTTGAGGAGTGAGAGATGTGTATTTCTGGTGATAGAAGTTCACTCTCGACGTGGTCTGGAAGTCATGTAAAAACCGTTGGTCCCGTTGCTGAATAACAACTGGTTCCATGCAACGTAAAAATGCAAACAAAAAAAAAGAACAAACAGGCACCATATCGATGACAGTTGAGCAGATTGTGCTCAACAGCCACAGCCATCAGGGCGCCACACAGGCCACACTTTAGAGCACCACTACCCTGAAGTAAAAAGTTATGGGTGACGTTCCTTTGGCCACTTCACTGTCTAATTAAATTACATTTGGGTTCAATACGATAGGTCAAAAAAGGAACAGGTGGTCGGACATCTTTGTATTTCTTGTTATTAAAAAGGAGAGGAAAAGACCAAATATGAGTCCTTGATGGGTCGGTACATATCAAAGTGAGGAATAGATGGCGAGTCAACACTGCTTTGCGTACTTGCAACTTTAGCCTTTGCACCAACCTCTTCATTGCCACAGATTCTGATTTTAAGGCAGACCAGTATGAGAAACGACACCGAACGATAGGAGAAATGTATGCAGACACAATCCACTGCCATGTGAAAGAAGCAGCAGGGTTAGGCAGCCGTACCAATTCAGAAAGGTCTCAGCAACAACTGATCACAACCATCTTTTGATTTAGAGCCATCTGTATAAATACTGAAGTCCTTTTATGTTACCAATCATGTTCCACAAATTTTGCTTGTACCTATTGAAATAAGTTCTTATTACTGATGTTAGTAGACCAACATTTCGCTTTGGGAAGTTATAATCCTTGGGAAGCTTAAAGGCAAGCAACTAATTAATAAGAGGAATATGTAATGGCTTCGTGGAGCTTGACTTATACATCACAGACTTCATCTGCTTGGTGATTTTATCAAAGGAATTCTTTGGCAAACTTTGGACCTTCGTTAAATATCTAAGTCCCAATTCGTTTCTGCGAAAATCTAGTGGTAGCTGGCGAGTATCAACTTAAATCATTCCAATCTAAATACGAAAAGCTCCTGAGCAGATGCATAAAACCATATTCCGCAAAACAAAGGTTTTGAAGTTCTGTTTTTTTTTTTTTTTTTTTTTTTTTTTTTTTGCGCGTTTCATATGCATTTAAAGGGATACCAGACGAGTGATAAGCAATGGGAAAAACCATATTAGTAAGGGTACACGCATGAACAAACCATCAACTTATACATCTTCAGCATCTTACGCAAAGGGATAACATTTATTTAAGAGGATATTCCCGTTTTTACTTCTTCACAAAGCTGTACTTAGTGAAAGAAAATATCAATCAGTGAGTTGTGTATCTCGAATCCCTTCCAAATTATTTTCTAACGAAGAGGTGGTCAATTTGATGGCTATTTGGCGATATTAAAAAAAAAAAAAAGACCCAGTTGCTGGTATAAAAAATAGCTCCGAAAGTTAAACAAACGACGAAATTCCGCGAAGAGAATAAAGAGAAAACAATGAATGGGAGGCCATTATTAGAAATACAAAGGAGAAAAGAGCAGTCTCCCAAGAAAAAGCATCCAAATGGCGGCCTTCGTCTGAATGAAAAGCAGAGCCTGAATGCCTGACAGGTTGGAAGCTTTCCTTTGATATTCTATTTAATCATGTCCATCACCCGGAAGGAAAGAAAAAAACTGTCGTTCATGCGAAATGATGGCTGTTCTTTCCTCCCTGACTTCCAGATATGAATAATAGAACAGACGTGATTTAATTCGAAACAGTTTCCATGACAGGCATTATTATGAATGATGTGTCTCTGCCCTGTTATCACGGACCAACTCCGAAGGGATAAAAAGGGAAACACGAAGACGAAGAAAGAGAGAGAAAAGTTGTGTTTTGTTTAGCTTCATCAGGGCCAATGGCAATATATCAACAGTCGAGGAGATTTTGGGGAACGCGTCTTGACATGTTATCCCTGCAAAACTGCGACTCGAACGATAAATTTCAATATCACGAACCCTATTCAACATGCCACCACCACCGCACCAGATTACAAGCCAGGCAACTACCTGAATAAATTAGCTCGTGTGTGTGTGCATGTCGCTGCGCTGAGCCCCTCCCCCGATCCCCCGTCCCCGCCCTCTCCCGTCTCTTTATTTCCGAGAAAACGAGAACGACGAGAATGTTTCCATTCTGGATATTTGAAAAGGGGAGGACTGCTTGATTTGGCCCAGTGAACTAGCACGACAACAAAAATGGCATAAGCATAAGAATAACAATATGATTATCATTT
The DNA here is from genome assembly GCF_015104395.2 of Macrobrachium nipponense. Taxonomy (NCBI): domain Eukaryota; kingdom Metazoa; phylum Arthropoda; class Malacostraca; order Decapoda; family Palaemonidae; genus Macrobrachium; species Macrobrachium nipponense. Next base: position 34,270,050 of record NC_087217.1, on the reverse strand, counting down.
TATTGTAAGTACCAAATTCATCAATATCATGATCATCAGAAGAGTCAACTTCGGTTTACAGGGAGCGAAGGTTCGCAAACCTTACGCGCGTTCCTTCCTCCTCCCCATCCAAGGGCGAACGGTTCCTCACACTTCATTCACGATTTTTGACATATTAACGTAGTCTTGTTGACTCACCCATCGTCTAAAGTGGATTATGAAATTTCGAGACAGTCCAACCATTTTCACCTTTGGTTCATCCAGCTCCATGGATGAAGAAATAGTGAAGACTTTACTGTCAGATCCTAAATTTCACTTCACTTTCCATAGTTTCTCATGATCATTTCATTAGCCATTCATTAAACCTATGGGTTATCTAAAAATGGTTTAAGCAAATAAATTAGGAAAAGGAGAATATAGGAGTTAAGAAAATATATAAAGTCATGTATAAATAACGAGAATCAATTATGAAAGTCATTTCATATCTCTCAAAATCTCATCTTAAAAAACTGATGATCTCGTCAATGTCCACATCCTTTCCCTGAATTGCAGACAAGGATGTCCCATCAAGACGGACTCGCCGTTGCTAAGTCCCTATGCTTCCAACAATACGCCAAATTATGAGCAGCTGACAACAACTCATCACTGTGGGTAGGCAGACTCATGCTATGTCCATTTCCCAGCCTGTTTGAAACAATTTGCCTCCTAACTGCTCCTGACTTCTGAACTCTAAAGGAAATTCGTTACAGTCAACATATAAACTTTTAATGGGCGACTTTTAACAAATCTCCGAAGAATAATCGAAGGCCAATTATAGAAACCAACTGATGAGGAGAAGGTTATTACTTTCGAAGTTCGATCCATTAGGTTGCAGACAGAACTCTTGAGCTCATCTGATCTGTAGCCATTTGTCTGACAGGCATCCTTGTTTCGTTTTTTTAATTAATGCTGATACAGAGGAACAAAAGAAAAAAAAATTAATAGATAAAAAAGAATTCTTTTTGGGCAAGTGATTTCCATATCAGAAACGCAATAAAACTACAACCATAATTTACACCCAAATGAGCAACTGTCACGAAAGACTGATAACAGTTGAAGTATGTTTGACAAACACTTAACATTATATAATTCTTTGTGCTGTATAAAATTAATTGACAGAGTGTTCACAGGTTATACTAATGGCCGACAGCTATGTCAAAATGGCTTAACCTCCCGAACAAAAAAGAACACATCTGCAAAAGAGTTAAGATAAATATTGATGATAAAAATACTTGGGAAATTAACACATAACAAACCAGATGAAAATGGGGAAAAGTGCTGAACTTTATTTAGATGTCAAATTTAAATTGCTATATCATCTTAATACACAGACAATCAATGCATACATACATACATACATACATACATACATACATACATACATGTATGTCATACATATGTATATATACGTATATATATTTCAACATTTCGTATGTGCATACATATAAGTCAGTGTTTTCGTACTGACATTAAAATAATGGAAACCTTGAAAACTATAACCTTAGAAACGCAATGTTGTAAAATAAATCAATTAACCAGCCGATCAAACACTTGTACGCTGAAGTGAACTTTATGGAGGTTTTGTATGAAGACAGATATAGCGTGTGGCATCATCATTTCCATTCGTCCCAACCAGAGTCAACTCTGGTCCCAACTTTCCTCTCAGACTTGATCAGTGCTTGTATGTAGTATGCGCGTGCGTATTGTATTCATCTAATTCGGTACCCGCAACGACCTTTATTCTACTTACTGACCTTCCACTGGCTCTTTCTAAAATTACTTTCACTATTGTATATTTTGCTATCTGAATTTTACCTTTCTTTGCTTATGTACTCGAGTCAATGGATCGTCGAAACATCCAGTAGACAGTCCACTTAAGCATCATGAAATTCTAGTGGCAATTACATTTACTGACTTCTTAAAACAAGCAGACGCGCGCGCTCACAAACCCGGGCACATAAGCACGAGTATTTTTTTACCCTGTTGTCTGGAGATGCACCAAGAGACGCCCTCAAGAAAATATTCAAATTTTGCTGCAGTTCCTACTTTTTCTACACAGCGACGTTTTTCTTTAGACATAAGATACAAAAAGGAATTGCTTATCGAAAACGAGTACCGGCACAATTCAACAACACTTACCAACATTCATAATATCGTTATTATATCCCACCTTTAATTCAAGATTATTATTTTTCTGATATTATATTTTATGAGGCAACAGCTACCTCTCCGTGTCAACAAGATATGCCAGAATCAATATTTATATATTAACCACCTGCGGCAAAACTACTTTCAGGGGTTTACATTACAATACATAGTTCTCATTTCAGTTTGTTGCAAGGAAAAATGTTACCATTAAATCGCAAACATTTGTGAAACTGTAGGTTCTTCACACCAACCACTCGGGTTATCGATTTTTATACTCAGGATCTAATGCCTGATAAGTTGTATGAAAACGTGTTCGTGTAACATTAATACATCTTTAACACATCTCTTTCTGCATCTTTCATTTTTAGCACCTTCGGACGAGAGTATCTACTAATTGCATTTCGGACCAAGCGCTTTCCTTCATTTCCATTCAAGAGAGACTTTAAATCTGCTCGTTTGACCTCACTTTTCAAGGTTATTTACATAATAATGAAATGAGCGCGGCGTCCCTTCCCGCATGGATGCAAGATGCGCACTCTTCCATAAGCTTTACAACCTCATTTAATCATAATTCATTTAACCCCTCTCATTCTCACTTCTTTTTCTTTCACTTTCGCCAATTCCATTCATGAATTCTCGTAGCCAGCATCACATTTCACCCATTCCATTACCCTTGGCAGACATTGAATCGTTAATTAATCTCATTTTCCTGTTTTCATGAGTTTCGTTTTGCATTTAAGTATCTTGTTACCTTTTCTTGCCTGACTTGTCTTTTGTTTGCTGCCTTTCAATATCGCTGCCAACACTTCATCCTCCTCTTATCCCTCAGTTTCGACTCTTTTTCATGTCTTTAATTATGATTACTTCCACGCATTTAAATGTCTCTCTGTCTGGTTGGCTCCCTCATTCATCTCTTTCCGACTTGTTCTTCTGTCATTTCTTCAAATACTCTTTACTTTTCCATCTATTACCCAATCTCCTCTGAATCCGCCCTTTCACGTGTCCTTCCCAACTTGCTCTCCGCTTCCGTTGTCAGCCTTTCATCCGCGCTCTGTTTCCTCCCTTCTTCAATTAATCTCCTTGACAAACACCTCTTCTTCTCTTCTTCTTCTTCTTCTTCTTCTTCCCCCGTTCCTCGGTCTCCGTTCTCCTTCCTGCCCTGTGCCCAGGCGTTGGGGCCTCGCGGCATTGACCACCGCTTCTTCGCCCGTTGTTTTTACGCAGCGTTACCGGGCCTGGAGTTGCCCGGCTATAATTAAGTTATTTTGGAGTTGTTCCTGCCTTCACTAACGTGTCTTTTCACCCTTAAATAAATCGTCTCACTGATGGCTTTTCTTTCTTATCCTGACTTCAAGTTGCCAACACCGAATTCATCTAGCACGTCGTCATAAATGTCAGTGACTTCGTAAAAAAGTAATTTCTTACACAAATGAATTGAATACCCTCTTAAAACCTTCGAAGCAATCCCACTGGAGCAAATAAAATATATAAAAGACTATCGTATAATCAGTATTAGAAAAAGACATTTGGAAATCTCAACTTCGTCCGCTTCTGAAGCAACCGGACTGGCCTCACCAGCACCAACATTTCAATTAGGAGAACCCGGTCGAACCCTGGGCATTAAAACCTCTTATTTACATCCTCCTCTAATAGAAAACCTCTCTTGCAC
>NC_087217.1:34248715-34263715 GCF_015104395.2 Macrobrachium nipponense | reverse complement strand
GAACTTTCACTGCTTACGTAGATATACCAAGCTTGCTCATCTGTGCTGCCAACCACACAAGAACCGTTGCTTGATAATCGTTGATGGAACTCATCATACCTTATTATGTACATGTAATGTGTAAATATATATATATATATATATATATATATATATATATATGTGTGTGTGTGTGTGTGTGTGTGTGTGTGTGTGTGTGTGTGTGTGTATAACCATGAAACCGTATTCATGTTGGAGTAAATCGATATATTACATTTTCATGCTTGAGAAGAATACAACTTTTACTGCATCGGCAGAGCGAGAAGAACACTGATTAAAGTCTCCCCAGAAAGAGGGGTGTACTATACGTGTATGAAGCGCTGATTATGTACTGTTCAATGACGTATATTAGCCAACCTTTGGAGCATCCAATTGAAGGATTAAAACAACATGAATATAATTAAAGAAATTTTGATCTTCACTTTGACTGGCAAAAATGGTGACCCATAATTCCTTGTGATATTTACAAAATGTAACGTCCTTGAATCGGATTTCATAAATTGTTATCAAAGTAACACAGTGCATATTAGTTTTGGTCGTTTTAAAGTGGATGGTTTTGTTATTGAGGAAAATTGTTCAGCAACTGAAAAAATTGACTTCATGAATAATCCTGAGACATGGAATGAAGTTATCTTCTTAATTCTTGTCCATGTGGTCATGGGTAGCTATTTGGATATGCGTGAGTGCTGTGCATTTTTTACTCTGTGTATCAATGTGTCAATATCTATATGTATCTATATGTAAGTATGGAACTGGAATTGTAATTAGAATATAAAATAAAAATTACGCCAAAGGCCAAACGCTGGGACATATTAGGTCATTCAGCAGTGAATATAATGTTGAAGCAATTGTTATGAGATGGTGGAGAGTACGATGGAAGAAAGGAATTATGAAAGAGGTCCAGTAAAAGAAATGAGAGAGGTTGCAGCTATGGGTCGAAGGGACGCTGCAAAGAAAATTAAGTAATGCCTACATTGCAGGTGCACTGTATGCATATAAAGATATAACTGTTTTACATAAATTTTACCGAATTTTTGCAAGCATGTAACTCACTTAATCACCTATGTGGTTGTTACGGTCAAAAGACGGTCAGAATCAATATGATTTTCCTACGTTTTACGGTTATTTAAACATATTGTTATATACTTGCCCTATAATACGAAAGGACCAAAATGATGACATACTTTTGAGCTACTAATTGTTTCAATGCCAAATGGTTTAGGTCGTTTGCCACGTAACTTGCTTGTGGTAGGAATTGCCATGTAAAGTCGTTTTATTGTTTGTTCTTGCACCTGTTTTGTGTTTACTTCATTTTCCTTTCCTTACCTAAAGTTCTTTTTATGAACTAATTTGGGTGGTAATTTTAGAAACGCCTTCCCTTCCTGTTTAGTTTTTCGTTTTCTCCTTCTTGTATATATATATATATATATATATATATATATATATATATATATATATATATATATATATATATATATATATATAAAGTGAGGTTCGCAACAAGAAGGAGAAAACGAAAAACTAAACAGGGAGGATGGCGTTTCTAAAATTACCACCCAAATTAGTACATATATATATATATATATATATATATATATATATATATATATATATATATATATATATATATTTATATATAGCAAAACTTCTACGTTCGGAGAGGTTCTGTGACCCATGTGCTAATACTCTTTGCCACAAAAACGAATCTAAGTTTAGTTCAGCTAATGCATTCTACATAAATGTGTCGAATCCAGATACATCCTACAAAGCCGTCTACACCCACTCGCTTTATCGTATCATAATGTTTTGGCAGTTGTTGGGCTTAATGAGACTTTTTTTACAAATTCCAAAAGACATTTCATCAAGCTAAGCAAATTTAATAGATACTCATACTTTACCTTCATTAAATTACAAATTTGTTTAACATTTGTCACTCGGGATTTTACAAGCAGAGGCCAAAAGCTGAATGATAAGTCACCGAAGTCTCGAGGGACTGAGGAGAAGAACGATCGGGAACGCAGCTAGTGCACTGTTTCTGAATGATTTGTTAAACGTAAAGAAAATCTGTCGTTTTATACAGTGCACTACTGTGATATCCCTTAAAGGGGAAACGGAAACGTAAGTGGTTATTCAGTAAAAATCAATGAACCTTGTACTTCCAAGTTGTTGTATATTTAAAAAAATTTCTTAAATGGAGAGTCATTTGCCGGTGATTTATAAATTTCTGACCTTCCCTGTAAATACGTATTCTTTACTATGCAAAGTATGGCGTGAAACAAATTTTGAATACTGGTGAATAAGCAATGTTCCCTATCACAAAGTGGCAGCCTGTGTCTGGGTGTCTCCCGAATGATCTAGTGGTTACCATTATCCAAGAAACGATCTGTTTAGTTCTATTCTCATTCTAGCTCGGCTTACAATGCCGACAAGACTCATGCCTCCTCTTTGAATGTTTATAGAACAAGGCATGGCTTCTAAGTGGCCAGTTTTACTGATGTATAGCCTAACTTACTCATTACAGTTTAATATGTCAGTGAGACGAGAGGAATATGGACATAATGAATACAGTAGTTTCTAGTGACCAGCATCAAGCATTATAAGCTAACAAATATGTGGCACTGAAGGCTTCGCAATAACCAGGATTATCGACACAAGAAAAGTGTCATTGCACCAAACATTGTACTCAAAACCCATCGCAAATTTTCCACACAACAAACAGAACGCGAACTCATTTAACCCAGCGTGGATAATGCAAGAAGCCGAAGAGGAAACTGGAATTAATGCTCATTTCTTTCTGGACTGATTAAATCGTCAATAAAAAAAACTAATGTCTTGGCACTGGTAACCTTCAACATCAATGAGTGTGGTCCCGGAAGCCAAATTATCAATTTAATGTTCACAGATGTATTCCGATGTATCAGCTGTGCCACTCAGCAAAGTTGCAAATTTGTAATCGTTGTTAAAATGAAAAATTATACGGTGAATTTGAACGAAACACTATCTCCATAGTTAATTTTGAGAGCCTCGATCTGCATTATTATATTCGTCGACGAGATCATCCTTCTTTGTTTCCTAATAGTAACTCATGGACTTAGTATACATTACAATAAAAACTTTTTAACAACAGGCAATTCTAGTTACTGTTACTTATGAAACTGTTGTGATCAAAAGAACAATAACATCAACAGGGGCATCGGCAACAAGTGTGCTTCGACTGCACACTACTCGCAAACAACACATGAGGGAAAATAGTGGCAAGACTGGGAGGGAAACAAACTCGTAGCACAAACATGACATACTATTTCGAAACTTCACATACACAGTCCATCAGCACAGTAAACCACAACAACAACGGTAACACTTGAAATGACGAGAAACCAAATAATACCTGGGAAGCACAACTGAAATGTCATTCCGACGGTTGTTTCATAGCCCGACATCAATCTACCAAGAACGAAATATATCAGATAGAAGCGGAGACATCCCGGAGACGAAAGCACAGAATGAACCCAACGTCTCTGATGCTATTTCTTTTTACATAAGTGCAAGTTTCTATCACATTTGGATTTATCGTTTCTCCCTTATGATGTAATGCGATCATTTAAGGCATCTAAATCACCATAAAGAAAAATACATGAAATACATCAGAAAAATATGTATTATACAACGAGTGTTCTGAATGTGGCGCCGTATGGCTTATATATACTTTGAGGGAAAGAGATTAATTAATTGATTTATACAATAAACTTGAATTACTACAACGATGGTGGTCGACATCCGATATCCACAAGATGACAGTTCGCATTCGTACAAACGCCTGTAGTTTTTCGCACGCACTCTAACACTATGAAAAGTAACCAATCAACGGCTGGGACGTCATTAAACTACAAAAGAAGGCGATCCGTCAATTTAGATTGAATTCTGCCAAGCACTACAGCACTCATCATGTATGCGTACGCCTCATCATTCAGATGTCACGTTGTATCAAAGCTATCGTAATCATCCACTCAAGCTGTGAATAAGGCTTATGTCCAAGTAGGTTCTTTCCCTGACAGAAAACGCCTCTGGTTGTGGATCATTCGTTCCCATCAATCACAAATTCCGAAGAAGAAATTTCGCCAAATATGGCAACTGATCTGTACTTAGTGTCATAAATTGGTGTCACATCATTGATTCCAAGTGCCGGAAGGATCCAATTGGCAAAATAATAATAATAATAATAATAATAATAATAATAATAATAATAATAATAATAATAATAATAATAACAAAAACTTCTTTCAGTTTTCTTCTGAAGATTGGAAAAGAAACCCACAAAATCACTGTGTGTAACGTGTTTACTTATAAGTAAACCCACAGAAGCACTGTGGATAACTTGTTTACTTATAAGTATTTACATAGTATTTACTTATAAGTAAACACGTTATACACGTTTTTTTTTCAATAATGATAATAATATTACAACGACCAACTAACAGATATTATCGATGACGAAAATGTTCTAGATGTAGAAAAAAGCAAATTTTAACAAACATGAGGAAATACTGATTCTTCTATATCACAATATGACGTAAAATTAGTTATTGTCGACGCTATAAAATATTCAACAAGCTGAAAAATAATGAAGTCATGATGTATCTATCCTATAATTAACCCGCAAATGGAGACTTTCTTTCAGAAACATCTAGAATCTATCGAAATTGACCATAATCTAACTCAACTTTACAAACAGTGACATGCGTATTGAAGATGTAAACTGAAACTTGGTGAAAACGAAAATTGTGTTTGTACTGAGAGAAAATACTTTTGTGATCGCCGGTGTAGCATACGACGTAGGACCTGACGCCAAAAGTAAATTCGATCCGTATTAAGATTAGTGAGAGGGGCAAAACTTACCTTTTTTGCTAGTCTCACACAATTTTATGGATGGTATATAAACACTGTTTACATAAAATTGTGTGAAACTAGAAAAAAAGGTAAGTTTTGCCCCTCTCACTAATCTTAATACGGATCGAATTTACTTTTGGCGTCATAGGACCACAAAAGTATTTTCTCTCAGTACAAACACAATTTTCGTTTTCACCAAGTTATAAGCTTATTTATTTATCTATAATTTGCTGTCTCAAGCCTTTTATTATTGAAGCACCAAACGGATAAATCAATTTGATATTAATATTCTAAAGCTTTTGTTGTCTTCCTTTTCTTTTCGTGAGCTACAGTGGAAATGGAGGAATAGACATATCTACGGAGCCCCCTTTGAGAAAGATGAGAGAGTTTGGGTCCCTCAGTGAAGCTTACAAGTATCTGATTTAAAAAAAAAAAAAAAAAAAAAAAAGGTAAATCTGTAATAAGTTGGGCGTTCAGAACTTTTAATGGAGACGACAACACTGGAGTAATAAAAACATTCACCAAACAGCACAAAATGTCCAAACACAATAGGCCACAACTTGATCATAAAAAAAGAGGTAGCTTGTCTGCTGTCACCTAAAACTGTATCTGGTTTTTCTGTTTTCCAAGCAGAAAAGAGGAAACGGATTATTAGTTCACATTGCCAGTCATTTTTACGTTTGAGAGCATTTCAGGTATGTGTAATTTTGTGTGTACAATAGCACAGGGCTGAGGAATTCTTTCAGCAATAAAAAGAGTATGAAGTGGAATTTTATCATATCTAATTTGGTAGCAAAATCACAATAAGAACTGTGTAGACTGGTGTTTAAAATAAAACCAATGAAATCTTAAAAAGTTTTACACAGCGATTTTAAAGGTAGGTTTTAATAAGATTTAAATAACGACTAGTGTATACCATGGTAATAGTTAACTACTTTCTCAAATCCTTCAAAAGAGCAGAGGGATATTTTTATCAATCATATTTTTAAGTGGTAAAATTTACTGGGCTAGTAAATTAAAAACCTTTATTAGCCCCGACCTGAAGAAAGAAAAATGGGAGGAATAAGGAGGGGCTTAACCATGAAATAAACGACTGGCCTACTTTCTTGGAGAAGTAAAACAGAAGCAGGGAAAAAATTCAAAATTTTACTATGAAAGGGAAAGAAACAGGATCTGAACAGCACACTCTGAGGACCACTCGCGTCCACAAAGTAAGCACAGGGGGAGGTGGACTGGCAGGCGCCAAGAACTAAGCCGCAGACAAAATATCTTTTTCACTACATAGGCCTCTTTTTGAAATTTACTGAGCGTCCACTCAAAATTCGAGAATAGTTGCCGTTTTCAAGATGGCCGCTAATCAAGGTTTTAACATGGGATGCATGTTCCTCTGGTCATGTTTTTATGCACTTGTTTTGGTTATACACATTTCAGCCAGAGTCACTAAGCAAAAGTAAAATGCATTTCGGTTAAAGATTTCCTATAGCATATATAAAGAAAGATGTCTTCCTGTTCAACATAATAGTTTGCAAGTCTATATATAATCTAGTGGTTTTATCTCTAGTTTTAGTTTAAAAGAGTGAATGTCAGCGCACAACCAAGGCTCATTGGTGACTTCACTGCTGTGTAACTCAGCATGGGGTTCAGTGTCAGCTAAACTTGCTTTACTTACACTCTACCTAGGTTTGCTTTGCTTTAGTGCAGTTTAGTAGTTTAGTGTCCCAAATGCTGTCTAATAGCCCCATATCAATTAGCTGGTAGAAATTATATATACAGTTGGTAGACCTGGTTAGTCAGCCGCACCTGAATTGACAGGAGGTGCCAGTGAAGGAGAGCCAAGGCAAGGATAAGTGTGGATCTACATGGCTTGTTCATGTACTTACCTGGATGTTGTCTGGTCAAACTGGGCTTAGATGGCACTGGATGAATGATCGGGCTTGGTGTAGGGTGGCCAAACATAGTTGTACCCTATACATCAATGTACATATCAGGTGATAAAAGGATAGTCCCTTTGGCCTTAGTCAAGAGCTCATAATGGCAAGTGTAAGTTAAATCACAGGCAAAAGAAAGACTGACGGAGCAAATGTTGTCTTTGTCAGGAAGACAAGAAAAATTAAGGTCTAACTTCACCCTTGACCTCTGTACATTATAATCATGAAGATGATGGATATGTAATGATTTCAACTAATATGCCACTGTTCCAGGAGATTGGTGAAATGCTGTTTAACTTTGACTCAGCATTGCTGGATGAAGGCAGTGGCATAGCAGCAACACTGCCCCAAAACATAGCAAATTACCACATGAGCTGTGGAGTCATGTTTAATGATGCAAAACTTGGTCGTGCAAAAAAGCAAAGATATACATTTGAATGCAGTGAACCACAGGAAAGCATGCTGAACAGCACCAAATGAGTCATGACAATGAAGCATGCACTTATTGTAAAAATGTGGCACCTATATCAGATCTGCGACAAGTAATAACCATGAATCTCAACAGGAGACTACATGGGTGTGCTCACATGCTTAATGATAGTAAATTATTGGCAAAATTAGGTGCAGGTGATGCAACGCCACAAGAGCTGAAATATCATCTTGTATGCCTCACTGGCCTTTACAATAGGGAGAGGTCCCTTCTTAGAAATCTTGAGAAAGACAATGTCACAATGAAGAACAAGATGTATATATCCACTGGTTCCATCAGAGCTAGTTAATTAAATCATTGAAACCAGCTTGAGCTCGGATGGTCCTGCCATATTTCCTCTTGCAGACATATCCCAATTATGTGAGCAGTGCCCGGATTGACATTGCCTTACCCACTATAAAAACAAGATTAAAAGGCAAACTGTTAGCAGAAATCCCTGAATTAGTAGCATGCAAGAAATGAAGAGGTGTGCTACTTGCCTTGCAGAAAGATGTAGCTTTAGCCCTATCTCAGGCATCTGACTACTTAGATACACTTGTGATTACTAAAGCAGCAAAGATACTGTGGAAGCATATTCTGGATCATCAGTCCAGGCTTGACGGCACCTTTGGTGAAGGATGAATCAATGATGCCATACCTCAAAGTCTACTCCAGTTCACTAGTATGATCGAACATGGAGCAGACATAAAGTCACAGTTAAGGTTTGGCTCATCAAAGTTTTTCTCAAAACAGAGGGAAGGAGCAAGTGTACATCGACTTTCAAAAGAAAACGAAACTCCTTTTCCAGTGTTCATGGGCATGGTTATCTATGCCAAAACCAGGAAGAGAAACCTGGTAGAAGTGACTCATGATCATGGCATGAGCATTTGCGCGGACAGGGTGTTGGAGACATCAGCTCAAGTATGTGTAAGAGGGTGAAGTCTGCCTACTTGTATTGAGATAGGGGTTGCTTACCACTGCAGTCATGGACAACATCGATCACAACCTTTCAGCAACTACTGCTACTACCTCTTTTCATGGGAAGAGCGTCAGCCAGTACAGTTTGGGACAGAGAGGGTAAAATCTGTACCTGAGCTACCTGACTACCTCACAAATATCCTGCCTTCTTCCTTCAAGTCAAAAAACCAAACACCATCAAGTGGTGCAGTGCCAAAGCCAGTCTCAGACCTGCTAAGGCCACAACTAGCCCTGGAGTATGAGTGATTGGAGAAGATCTTGGTCACTGAGGAGGTAAATGGGGCTATTAACCTCTCACAGTCAGCTCACCATACATCACAGAAGAGGAAACCAATGTTTGAAGTGATCATCACTTCTTTGCTGCCACTTCTCATGGACCAGGCTCACTCTGTAGCTACAGTGAAGCATGTAATGCAGATGCTGCTGAACACTTGAACCCAGGCAAACTGCCTGTCATTACAGCAGACCAGCCAATCTATGCCTAGGCAAAATAGGTGCAATGTCAGTGGCCAGACAAATACGGAGAAGACAAATACCTTGTCATGATTGGGGGTCTCCATATCGAAATGACTGCCTTAAGGTCTCTTGGTTCTTTGCTCAAGGACAGTGGCTGGACTGGTGCCCTAGTGGAAGCAGGTGCTGCTTCTTTTGTCAGTACAGATTCCTTTATCTCTGTCTCAAATGTAACTAGGACACGACAAATGCACAGTCAATGCCTACAGTCTTTACAAGATGCTGAAGTTTGCCAACAATAGTTACTGCACAGGACAGGAAGAGGTTAATGAAGACTCACTGGACTTTGAGGAGCGGTGTCAAAACAAAGACCAACTAAGGCCACAACTTCAGTTCTGGTATTTGGTGCTGTCAAGGGAGCTGGCTGTGTTTCTGCTGATAAGATCATTCTGTGAGGCCAACTTCAGCCTCTACTGTCAGGCATTAATGAAGCTGATCTCATACTTTTTTGTCAATAACAACACCAATTATGAAGAATGGTTGTCTGTTCATCTGAGGGACATAATGACTCTGGAAAGTAGGCACCCAAAATTGGTTCACCGATTTATGAAGGGCAACTTTATTGTACATAAGACCAAGCACAAATTAGTGCTTGCTCTTGATCACGCAAACGAACGGGCAAATGCTGTCATTAAGGGTTATGGTGGAGCCATTGGGCTCTCTGAAGATCCATCAGCCATGAGGAGATCAATGGTCTCTGACTCTGAGGTGAATCATCTGGTGTCCTTCTATGAAACTGAGGCACAAATGAAAGAGGTGATGGATCACTTTTTTTCACCATGGGCAGACTCCACAATGCCCAGCAGACATTTTTGGAAAGCATCCAGAAATTAGCTCAGGTCCTGCAAGACTTGGGAAACCCTATCCAGGAAGACAGGTAGATTTGTTTGCAATAGACTCCAAAGATGTAGCTCATCCTAGCTCAGCTCACCTTGTTTATACTTACTCAGAGAAAGGTAAGTCCCAGTACAAGGAATTTGTGAAAGGCTTGGCTGATGATCCAACCTCATTCTATGAGCCCATCAGAAAGAACAGGCTTGTCTTCTTCACTCAAAATAAGGCTGTTACAGAACCATCAAAACAGAAACAACTGAAAGAAGAATGTCAGCTTTTCTCCAAGCTAGTCATTTCCTGTCAAAGCAGGGAATGTGACCTACAGGAATTCTATAAACATGAGAATCAGTTGTTCTCTGCATCTTTGAGTGAAGGTGGGGAGATTTACAGCTGCCAGAAGACCCAGTCCCCCTCAATACTTGAGACACATCTCACTTTCATACCAAAAGCCAGAGGCAGATGACATCATTGATGGTTTGTCTTTGGTCCATGCACTGCCACACTGCCACCACAAAATCTAAGACTTTTGCAGACTATGCAGTCCTTGATTTGCTAACAAGAATTGTCTTTGATGTGTATAATTCATCAAGTCTGAAAGCAGACACAAGGTCCAAAAGGAGACATTGGGGAAAATGCAAGGTGACAGAAAAGAAAACCATTTCTTCAGACTGGCAAAATTTCTTGAGACGCAATGACAACAAATCAGAGCTGTTTCACTTCCTGGCAGACAAGACTGGAAAGTCTTCTGGACACTGGAAAGGCAACTCCCCCATTGCTTTTGACACTGGAAAGGCAACTCCCCCATTGCTAAGAGTTGTGAACACCTTATAAAATGTGGCCGCAAGTCTGGTTGCTGTGGCAGGTGCAAATGCTACTGGCTTGGGCTTACATGCACAGCTTTGAGTAGCTGCAAATGTGAGGTGTAATCATAATGTGAGTTGTAACTATAATTTTGCAAATGATGCTTCAGATACATCTGAAAGAGAATTTTGTCACACTAAAGGGTGACACCATGCATCTTTAAAATTTTGCATTCATTTTAGGCTTAAATAAAAAAGAAATTGAGACAGTGCTCGAACATAAGATAAGACACTTTGTTATCATAGTCCATAATAGTTCTGTGCTTGTATATTTTTCAATAGCATTATGGGGTCCTTTTCCAAGATGTGATATTGATAATAGCCCAACAGAAATACTAGAAACAGATTCTATGGCGGCATAAATGTAGGCGTAGATAAAAATTTCATGTCTCTATCTTTCTTAGTTGCAGTTATCAAGCAGAATGTTTCATGGTGGCCATTTTGTATGCCATCTTTATTACAATGGTAAATATAGTAGGCGCTCTAGTGATATCTTCAATTAACTCTTCTACCCAGGGAGACATTATCAACTGAATATTGGCTTTTGTATTTACTTCAACAATGATTTACTCAAAGTGTCAAAAATCAAAACAACTAGCAGCCATCTTGAAAAGTGGCGGCCATATTGAATTCTGTAACTTCTTTGAGAAGGGGCCCAGTGCACCTTGAAATGCCTAAAATCCCGAGAGGAAGCTCAGCTAAATATTTGTGGGAAATATCAAATTATAAAATCTGAGAGAAGGTCGCGAAGCAATTCATGTAAAAACTGTGCTTTGGAAAAAGTATTATTTGAGAATGAAGGAAGAAATGCCATGAAGGGTTGAATATCAGCGAAAGCAAATAGAAGCCCTTGCTGCTCCTTCATGAATGTATTACTTACAACCTGACCATATCGTAAGTTTTCGTGTCACTGAATAACTTCTTTCCTGTACAGCTAATTACTAACCACAACCTTACAATAACCATAGCCAAGTGCGGGACTGGATTCCTATCTTATTAAGGGTATAAGCTCCCTATCTTGATCGTAACAAAATATTGCATCAGTTTGTTAATTAAAATTTGTATTACGATACCTGAATGAAATTACGGGAATAAAGCAAATACAGAAGAAATTAGGTAATTTAGAGGTAAAATCATTTTGATTTGCACATTACCGATATTATAAGTGGGGGTCAGACAGGTCGAGTCTTCAGTGTCTAGGGATTAGGTTGTCACCCTCACAGTCTTTCCTAAACTGAAGACGAGGACGCAATAATTCTATAAAATCATAAGCCTTAACACCTTTAATGAAAGAAACCTTTTTACAATAAAAATTATATCAGATATCGCATTAGTGGCGATTGATATTTAGTCATGAATTTGATAGTGTTACCAATCACTTCTTTCTCTAAAGTGTCAATGATATATTGGAAATCCATTGAAGGCCTTTAGCAGAGAGAGAGAGAGAGAGAGAGAGAGAGAGAGAGAGAGAGAGAGAGAGAGAGAGAGCGCTCCTGATAGATTCATTGCGTGTTTTGAGCATCGATTCATATTCTACCAAAATCCTATTCTGCTGTCAATCGAGAGCGGATATGCCTTCGACAATGTTGCCATGGTATTCTGAACAAGGAGGGTGATAATCACTCAATTTTTATTCTCATGAGGTCCTATGTTCTTCACCAAGCAAGGCTTTGGCCCTTTCATTTGGGAGTTATGCAATGCGGCAGCACTTGCTCTATAAAGAGTATCACCTCCACTTCTTTACCTTCAATAACTGACAAAGGCCTCAAAGAGTTATTCCTAGTGGTGAAATTGCGCCATTCTGCCAAGAGATCGTTACGGCGCCTTCATATATCATTAAAACAAAACGTAATTATATAAAACGTATTAATTTGTAAGCAGTTACTATGCGTTACATGCCAGAAAAAAAATTTAGACAACCGTGGTTTCTAATAACACAAATAAAAATTCACATTACTCATGAAATATAGAATATAAATGGTCAGACATACCAAGACAAGAATATAAAGTGTGAATTCATGTAAAGGAAAAAGTAAATATGTACTAGTCTGCAAAGGAAATCGGCTGAATATCTGATTATTTAAGATTTCAACGAATTTTGGAAAATAATAATTCTTCAGTCTCTCTTTCACACACAACGCGCGCCCGTGTACATATAGTATATACATACACATACATATGGATAATAATTTCACTACTGACCCATACGCCACAGTTCAAACATTGCGTGTGCAAACATTTACCCTGGGTATGACCCTAAAGATATTATGGAGTGTATAAGGAATGCTTAGGCGCACAAGTTTCTGCTTTAGAGGCATGTTCTTGCCAAAACCTTCTTTAACTGTTTCTATTTATGTGCTTTGAGAAAGAACTGATTTATCTATCTTCATGTGACATCATTCCTCTGCTTAGTGCGTTTGTTTTTAACACACTTTATTCTGTGGAAGCCTCCGAAGGAAGTTAATGCCCATTTGACTTGCTACGTGGTAACTCATGTGTTCATTATGCTTAGAAGAGTGTGTCCATACCGTCGAAATCAGACAGAGCTCCAAGAGATGGTCGAGATGGCAATTCCCAGCCTTAGGGAAATGACAGACTGCCCTGAAGCTTGAACCCAGTTCCATTCATCGTGCATTCTTAATTAAGCAGAAGCCAGTGGTGAGGGTGGTGGTCCCCGGTTGGATAACAGGAAGTCTAAGCATGGATCTCATCAACAGTAAACTATCTCTGTTTAAAACACCGAAAACTAAATTTATATCTTAAAACCTCTGTGCACTCCACACGTGCCTGTGTGATTCATTCGTCTGTTATCTATAACAGCAAAACTGTATGGAAATAATTCTTTAATAAAAAAATCCCCACAGATACAACTTCTGCAATGATAAACAATAATCAATTAGGACGTGGCCTGTCACCAGCCACCCTTATCTGTCTCAGCACCAATACTACTGACTTCGGTCACGAAAGCTTTGGGTAGTCTAGAATGAAGGCTATGACTACAGGTAAACTGCCTGGCGGGAACATTAATTTCTCGCGGTCACTGACGAATACTTCAGATTTGTCCTATGTTAATCCGTAATAGCAGTTTATTTAATAATCTTGCTGCCACATTTACCTGTGGCTCTTTAGTACTCCAAATAATCTCTCTGATAACAGTCACCATTTCATTCACTGTAGCGTTGTTGTTTTTTTTTCGTTCTATTGTAAAAAAAATTCTCACGGTCCTTGCACTTCGTAATTTACTAAAGAAAAAGCTGAAGATGAACGCAGTAAGAATAAAAAATAAGTTGTGGCGTCGCTACTATCAATCAGGTCATATGCCTAAAAAATCCGGAATGAGTCTTACATTTTCAGTTGTAGAACTGTTGTGATTTCTAATGAATGACATCGTCAAGTAATTCGTGTAATGATTGGTATCACCTGCAGACAACCGAAGCAATACAGAAGAAAACAGAAATATCGGCATTCACCTTTCAACATGAAACAGCAACAACATAAAAAAATAAATCTGAGCTCGCTAAAAACACAAGCTGGGGACCATAACAGAGATATGTCTTGGAACCTTTTAACGATCAGGGAACAGTTCTAATTCTCATCGGTTACTTACTAGTGAGTAAGCTTCCTGGGTCAACACATGAGGCAAAAGCAAATGCCTATATATATATATTCATGTATTTATTTATTAGACCTTGATAATGTAGTAAAAGTTATCAATCGAAAGTGCAGCAGATAACTGCTGCGTGATTGTGTAGTCATAAATTAGGCGTAGTAATAATTATATTTTCAAATAATGAACACGACGTAGTATTACAACTCTTTATTTCCTTCATTTGTATAACGCTTATTATGTAACGGCCTTTTTATAACAGGATAGCATGTCCTTCTAATTACTTAATCGATTATTTTTCCTTTCATGAACAATTTCTTCATACATATTTACGAATATGTATTTCTTATGCTTGAGTTTTACAAACAAAAACATAAATATGGAATTACAGTTTCATATAGTAATATTAAATGTTAAATCATTAACGATCAAATCTGTCATGGTGAGAGTCGACAAAAAATTATTTGATACTCGCGATGTGTTGTCGATAGTCAAAGTATGCTGTTGTAACGCCTGTTCCAAGAACAAAATCAATCAATCAGTCGAACGTTATGCATGCAAAGCACTGGATAGATAATCAGTCCTCTGTTGCGCTCCCCGTCAAGTTTCCGTCCCGTGTTCGTTGTATCCAAGCGCTTTCATTTTGCCTCCCACGTGTTCGCAAATATTTTCTTCATCACCTTAGAGAAGATTTTACCTTGAATAAGCTACTACCAAGTCCTCTTTTTATTATATAATAATGATACTAAGGTTTCAGCGACCGGATTTGTTGAGCTCTTTCAAGACTGATATGATGTTTCTTTTAGGATCATGTGGCAGTTGGGAAAATGAATGGTTTCTCCATATTCAAAAGAATAAAAGAAGAAATGTGCCGGTGGAATATAA
>NC_087217.1:34241215-34243715 GCF_015104395.2 Macrobrachium nipponense | reverse complement strand
AAATTTGAGGCAACATTTCAGAAAGCTAAAACTACAGCAGGCTGTTATTGACAGGCAATCACAGTGCTTTGGTAATCTTAAAACTTGAAATACGTGTGCTGTTTTAATCGGGAATTCATAGATATATATGCTTGTGCCTGTGTGTGTCATTCGGTCTTATGGTATTTCCTAACACCATCAAAATACTGATCATGCAATAAAGCTACATTTTCATCATCAAAACAAGCGCTGAGTTGACGTTCTGCCTGTAGGCCAGGGAGGCGGCCACCGATGGATGTCTTTGTCCATATGCTTCATACCAAACAGCCGCTTTCAATTCACTCGGTGTCGACCAAATTGACAAGAATGTAGACCTTCCTGCAACTTTTCCCTCAGATAGTTATGAAGTACACAAGCCAAAACGGTAATACATGTTTTTCTAGTTTCATGACAACACCTGAATCTGTTAGTTAATATACCAAATGCATGTTCGGCCACATGTTTGGTAGAGTCAAGGTCTATGGGCAGAGTATAACCAACAAATCTTGATTTATCTCCCGTAACTTAATCCTTCTCAAGAAAAGGTTCACTCAGATATTCAAGACCCAAAGGTTTCATCGGACTATTCACAGAACACCTAAAGCTACAAAAATTTGATCTTTTAAATTATCATTTCCATACAATGCATCGACTGTCTATTGGAAATGGCAATGGCATGCACAAAATGTACCGTGGTTTGTCTGGAGGGCTCATATTATGAAAATAACTGGCTAAAACTGTTACGTTCCACGTATATGATGCTTTGGAACTCATACTCTGATGCCACATGTGCTCACACATCTGAACTTATATCGCGCTTACACGTGTCTGCGAAAAGGTTCTCCCCCGTTTTTCATAACTCATATCGGATGCTTCTTAGATTACCTTCTTAGGTTGCACATGGTTAATTATGAACAAGAGGAAAAGTGGTTCCATGCAGCACAAATGCCCTTCAAAAAATGTCTGACGCTTCAATATTTAGTTATTACACATTTATAACTTATCATACTCTAAATACAAAGATACCAACTTCACATCGTGAAATATTGCAGTAAATTAGTTTACATATTAGTGCCTATTTAACTGATCTTAAGTCTATAATATCATGATGCACAATGATACTAAAACTCTCAAGTTACTGCAATGTTTTATCGTGATTTCATGTAAGAGAAATGTAAATTTAATTTCATATTCAATTTTTCAATCAATTTTCGTACAGATATCGAGTGAAGGGAGGTTGGCTTAGACGTCTAGGGACGAAGGTGATGCGGGCTGCAGAACCGATGAATTATATGAGACCGGATATTAGGTTTTTAATCAACAACACAAAAGAAGATAAAACTATGAGGTTTCTTCGCGAATCTAGTATAAATTCTATACCATATACAAAGGTCTAGTTACAAAAACACTATTAACGCGGACATAACAATCGAAAGATTTTACGATCTATGTCTATGATGTATCAAAACAAATTACGATTTTCACTTCCAAGTTTATGATGTAATTATAAGAAAATGTTGGTCGCACAAAATAATACCGTATAATCAGCGCAGTTTACCTCGTAATATCTCTTCTCCTGACAGACATTTCACATCATTGTATGCCGGAACTTCGGTTTCCATTCACATTTTTTTCATAAATTATTTCTGTTTTCTTCACTCATTCCATTTGTACAGCTAGTGCCTATCTGACTTGGTAATACATATCATGGAAATCTATTCACGAATGAGATGTTAATCAGCTTTTACGATGCAGTTTGGTCTATGAATATCAGTGCATCTCATTCATTACTGCCATTCTCGTTCAGAAAAACTTTGGCAAGGAAGAGAGAGACATTACATCTACAAAGGTATTCCTAGGTTTAACTGGAAACTTGGGGATCCTTAGTGCCGTCTGAGCAGGGAATAAAAATTGCAGTTGAAGGTATGTAAGCACAACATAGGAACTAGGATGATGGCAGTAGATGAAAAAAAAAAGGTTGGTGAATGCCGAAGTGCAATGGTAAATTGACGAAAACGCAACAGTGATCTTTGTTTTTTTCTAAACTACAAAGCTTAAGACCTTTCTGGCAAACTTCTAATTATTTCCAAAAGTACAGGTAATAGACTACACCTGTAAAAACCAAAGCCACACGATTCCACTTTACAGCAAAGTTGAAGGAAATATCAAAACTTTTCAGATCTCTGCAGCGAACAAACATGACCAAACATTCAAAGCGGGCAGGACCTAAACGAAATTCGATTACCGCTTGAGCAATGGATAGCCACAATGAAGTCATATACTCCACATGAGTTCCTCATCTATCATCAATATGATTGGGTCTTTAGCCGTTCAACATGGATGAGTATCATAAAAAAAAAAACACACACACACACACACACACACACACGCATACTTCAGAAAAAAAGGACAGCACACTAGAATACGTAAAACTGGTGGTTTGCCATTTGTAAGGCAGCCTCATCTGGACGTGGATTCTTAC
>NC_087217.1:34128715-34233715 GCF_015104395.2 Macrobrachium nipponense | reverse complement strand
TTTTGAATCTACGAAGGTAAGTAAAAATGGCAGCAATTGTAGCACCCGTTTTCCACATTGCTGCATCATTTTTAAATGCGATGATATACAAGCAGCCCTACCTAATATATAGATATACAAGTGTGTGCGCGTGTGTGTATGTGTGTGTGCGCGCATTTAGATCAAACTCATTTATACTGGAATCATGTAGTTAGGAAGATTCCTCTAACTGTCATGCTAACATTCTGAAGCCAAAAACATGAAAAAAATAACACCTACAAATACAAGACATAAAAAGGCACGAGCATATATGCACATAAGACGAGAAGATATGAGCATATATCATTTTGATACTCATCTAAACATCAGAGTATGACGTCATAATTTCATCATAAATGCGTCCCATTTTTCAATTGTCTCCAACAACCCTTCATCACATATCTGAATCTTGAGCGTTCTGCTGATGATCACTATTTTCATATAATGCACTGAATTAGTTTTATAGTCTAGAGAAACGTTTGTTTTTTTCCAAGATAATTTCAACGATGCAACACAACAATGTAAGCACGATTCAGTTTCACTCAAGCATTTCGCATCACTGTGAAAGCTCTATAAATATCCTCATTATAAATTCTGAGCAAAGCTATTGGAGCGCTGCTCCCTCATTCGTGTACAAAAATGAAGGAAGAAATGTGCTGCACGAACTACTTGGCATTACTCAATTAAAAAGCATTAACGTCTGCAGCTTTTATTTGCCTTCCTTTTTTTTATTTCAAGATGAACGCCAGAGTTTTTGTATTTATATTTGTTTAACCTTTTCAAACACTCCCAACTGTCCCTCGTGGCGAAATGATAGAGCCCGAGGTATCCGCTGACTCCATAAACTTGACATTCCTCTTTAGCGCTGCTTTAAGAACTCCATCAAAAACGCATTCCGGCAGGATTGTTGTGTAATGACTTCCTTCCTGCACTTTTTAATATCTAAATCTATCGAATATCAAAGGTAGTTTCTCTCTCTCTCTCTCTCTCTCTCTCTCTCTCTCTCTCTCTCTCTTCTCTCTCTGATCCTGTAATCAGTGGGCCTTTGGGTCGCCATTGCGTCACTTCAGCTGAGTCACTGTGTTTTTCTTTCGCTAAAATGGGGAAAAATGCTTTTAGCCGAAAAGCCAGTAGTATGTTTTTCAATAATCAAGTCTCCTCTTTTGCATGCAAGAGAGGAAAAAGGGAAGGCAAATCTTCAGTAAAAAGTCACATACTGCTTTGCATTTCATGGGAATAGTCATTTTACCGAAGCTGTCAAATAAGCAGCATCTGTTGAGGAACTTCAAGTTACCGAAATTCTTGCATTTGATTCATTCATCAACTTCCATGGGAATAGACAAAGCCCTCCTTTAGGAGAAGGAATGCCACATATCCTTCAAGCGTCTGTCTCTGTCCGCTCTGTTCTCGTGAGCTCTTCGGTCACATCGTATAAAACCGAGACAGCCAATCTTCCTGAAGCTTGTCTCAGAATCTACTCTATTAAGGGGGGAAAGGCAGTGTGTGCGTTGGAGTCCCACTGCAAGATAATTGCTAACTATTTCCCGCCGTGAAAGGTAATCAATGGTAATTTCACTGTAGAATTACCTCAGCAGGGACCCCAGTGTTATTGGAAGGTAATCTAAGCGCTAATAACCGCAGCGGGAAAACTTCAATTGTCACCTTTACTGCCCTGCATTAGAATTTACTCGGTCCGATTCTAATGGATATTTGAAGAGTCGACCCTTTACCTTCCATGCTTGTTTAAATCAGTTACGCCACATATGTGGACATCTTATTTGCCCGTGAGATGATGGTCCTTCCCTCACAAACAAATGGCATCAGCAGTAGCCCCTTCACCTTTCCCCCTCCCCCTCCCCCTCCCCCTCCCCCACCCCTCCCGCACTTCAACAAAGGACCTTTATTGCTTGCTGCAATTATGAATAATTTATAGAAACATCCTTTCTCTTCTAAGACCGCTGAATGTATTCCCTTACCGATTCGCATTCACATATGTATGAAGTTCCTCGCTCTATAATTACCGGCTTCTGGAGAGCCATTTTAATTGCTCAGTTATTTTTCTTGAACATCTGAACTTTTTTCGTCGTAATGCAATACCTGGCCGACGGAATATTCAAAAGGAGAATGCTTCAGTGAACAACTATGTTTATCATTTGTTCTCTTTCTATTGTCTTTCGTCTGGCTGAGCGGGTTCATATGCTAAGCCTTCTTTACCTATTGAGAACAGAATCCACAACAAATGCGACGTGATCACATCCAACTATGTATTCTATAACATGACACCATCTGATGTCTTCTTACTCGACGCCTTCAGGATATTGTCTCTTTTCTTTGGTGTAATACACAATATTATCTGATGGTTTTATTCGTGTGTGCATATATATATATATATATATATATATATTATATATATATATATATATATATATATATATATGTGTGTGTGTGTGTGTTTGTTTAAAAATACATTACTTTTACTTCGTAGCATCATAGATTCAACGAAAAGACTCCTCTGCAACAATAACACAGACGGATTCATATAGAATGTTGCCCATTTCTACAAGGCCTTATCTACGTATTTTCGACAAAAAGCCTGAACTCTACCAAAGTCTGGGTAGAGCCGACGGGATTTAGAGAGCACCCAGGCATCAGAATTACTTTGGCATTTTGCATCTTTTGTTATTAAATGAATCGTTGCCCAAAACCTAATAATCATCTCACAGATCGTGTCATCATAACGAATGTATGAACAGGAAGTACTGAAACATATAAACATCAATGAGAAATTCAGTAAACGGTTATGCAGCTAAGATAGGCAATGAAGCGACCAGCAGATAGAGAAACAGATAACGAGATAGTAAAAAGGCAAGAAGATAAATGAGAGAGAGAGAGAGAGAGAGAGAGAGAGAGAGAGAGAGAGAGAGAAACTATTCTTATAATAACATAGGGACTGGTTTCCCCATGCCGAGTCGGGCCACTGCCTATAATTTTAGCCTATAATTTTACACCCATTACAGGTTCCGCGTATATCCAATAAATCTATTCCTGTTCTAAGCACAATAGGGGGATGAACTTTAAGGTGAAAAGAATAGAATAAGAACCTACACAAACTGACATCGAAGAGAAGTCGAGAAAATCCGAAGAATTCACGACTTCCGACCTTAACTCGAGGGCCGTAGTGGCGAAAGGAACCTCCCTTCCTGCGTCTTCGGTGTACCCGTCTAGCACGCATGCGTCAACAGAATGTCTTTATTAGTTAGGAAGGATCAAAGAAGTGAACGCGTTGTAACAATAGCCACAAATTTCGCCGCCATGTCTGTGCTCCCCGCCCATCGATATCTCTACGGGCACAAGATAGCCACAACCGCGACGGGATTCCTGATCTCAGAGGCAGAAGGCCTTAGCGCCCATGTTGTCGGGGATTATGAAGCTACTTCCACCCTTCGGCGCCCGCGTTCTTTGGGCTCAAATCCCCGGACAGATGGCTTCTACTTGCGTCTAGCATTGATTCGTAGGTGAGCCCAAGTGTTCATTTAAGTTTGTCTGTATCGCAGGCATCTCCTACAAAGCCAGTTATGACTTACAAATTACTACGTTTTTCTATTACTAACGACACACGGTATCATTTACATTAAACAATTCAATTTTTGTCTTAAATGTCCACTTGAGTCAGTCGGTGCGAATGAGCGCCATCAGGACGAACATTTTCATAATGAAAGAAACAGCTCACTTCAAAGACTGGGTAGTTAGCATTCTTTCTTAGTTAGTGACCTTCTGCACGAGTAGCAAGTAGATGGCCGCCTCACGGGAAGTAGTAAACGAAAATCCACTTACTTTCCTGAGCAAATTTAGGAGAAAGACAAAGACTACAAATATGTTCATACAGACCCTAACGATATTTTGTGTAGACCAACAGACAGACAATAAAGTGGCCCAAAGACTTTGCAAACAGGAAAATGAAAAGGAAGGAACCCTTTTCCTCGTTTCCGACCGCAAAACTGCGTTGCTTACAACACTCCCTCCTGCAAGAGTTCGCACTCACCCGCTGAAGGCGACTACCCACAACCCTCGAGTAAAGTCCACGAAAGAAACAAAGAAATGAAGCGATAAAGCTGCACCGAGTGTCCAGGAAAACGGATCCATGCCGCTTTCTAATGGCCAATCGCTTCGTTTAGATACGAGTGCGATAGAGGATACGAGAGGCTTGACTAACTTTTCATTATTAATTCAATTCTAACTCGACGCGTAAATCACTGGCTGAAGATAAGCTCGCGCTGCACTGGCATGAATATCCCCTCGGCAAAATACATTAACCAGATGTTCTTCTTCGAGTTTGAAAAGCAATTATCCCATCTCCAAATTAACGCCGGCTTAAATGGGGTGTAGATGTCTGCTCATTTCTCCTCCATATATCTACATTACCTGGCGGTTGCTTTGGATGGTCAGTTCATACCAAGGTCCATCGGGAAGACCATACAAAGTCTGGGTTTCTTTGCGATGCGGCCTTTTCACTGCCTTGGCAACTCCATGGCACTTTTTTGCTTCGATCGTAGCGGTGTATCCATGTATAATAGAAACCATTAATCTTGTAGCTATCATCAGGGCATCGGTAACACAAGTGATGAATTACCAAAATTAATAAATGGATGATATCAACCTATCTTGTTACTCTCCAGCTGAAAGATATAACATCATGATTTTTCCGGCGGCTGTTTTGTTGCCCCCGAAACTATTTGTGTCGGCAAATTAGAAGCCGGAATTATTTAATAATAATGAAAAAAAGCCACGCACACGCACACACACACACACCGTGTATGAATCACTAACCGGTTCCCACTTGTGTCTTTTGAAATTTTTCTCAGAACTCCACTACGATGAAACGATAAAAATACTTCGAGTGTTCAACGTTTGAAAGTAGTAATTATGTTTTTTTATTATTATTATTCAGAATGAGAATACATTATGGAAGATGCAGGAAGGCATCAACATGCACAGCAAGCCTCTATAAATGAAAATACTAGAGGAAAAAATGACAATATGACATAAGTATATTAAAGAGCACAGAACAAATCTGAATATATATAATACAATATCTTAAAAATCGATTTTAGTTCACATATATAGTAACTCATTTCAGTAACCTATACTGTACAATAAAAAATAATTTGATGTGTATAGTAATTCATTTCAATAACTCATAAAAATCAAATGAAAAAATACTGTAGTAACTCATTTCAGTAACGTATACTATTCAATTATAAAATACTTTTATGTGTATAGTAATTCATTTCAATACCTCATAAAAACAAATGAAAAAATACTGAATAATTAAAGATTAATATAAGCATTGCTTATATTAATAACCAACTGACATACGGAGCGTAGCAACATAAGCAGTCCAGTCAATGAAGAAAATCATGCCATGAAGAAAGGTCTGTTCTTTGCCATCTGAGGACTGGCAGCTCCTGTACTAGGACATGATTATTCAATGGTTTGTCAAGTTCAGCCGATTTGGGAGGCCTTCTCCGCGTCCTCATCTGCGGACCTCAGAAAACGCTTCCTCTGCCGATAGTCGGATAGATAGATAGATAGATAGATAGATAGATAGATAGATAGATAGACCTCTTTTCAGAATTTCGAAAAGGATGTCAAAGAGAGGGACTTTGATTCCTACTAAAGATGCCAAAAATCTGCCGTATCTCTTAATAATTCAAGTGACCTTATTATAGTAAGATCACAGCTCACAGAATCCTTTTAAAACAAATTCGAGAAATTGTGCGATTAATCTCATACTGTTGTATGCACACACACAATATATATATATATATATATATATATATATATATATATATATATATATATATATATCTATATATATATATATATATATATATATAGATAGATAGATAGAATAGATAGATATAGATAAAAATCAGGTATATATATATATATATATATATATATATATATATATATATATATATATATGTGTGTGTGTGTGTGTGTGTGTGTGTGTGTGTATTTTCCATGGCCACAATGACTTTCAATTTCCCGGCTTCCTCGCACTCGTTTTAAAAAGCTCATTAATAGATGCCTACACCAGAGGGGGAAATGAACGAAGATGTTATCACCTTCCAAAGGAAGGATTCGCACTCATGCACGAGTGGCTTAGAGGATACACGAACTCATTTTGTTTCGAAGACCAATGTACGTCGAAACAGTGAGGCTATATTGTATTACACTTGTAAAACCGAGGTAAATTCTTCCATGATAGCTACTGATTATCCATCAGTCATTTTCATGTTTCTGATAAGCTCAGAAGCCATATTGATCTGCAATGAATAAAGCTGCACATTCATTCAATATTTCAAGCAAATACCAATTCCCAAGCCATGAAAACAACACGGTTATAGTTTACTGCTCTGTTACGTTACAATATGGCCATTCTTGTATAAAGAAAGGAAAACTTTAGAATTCACAGATATATTCCTCAGAAACGGACGCAATATAAGCACAACACTGCTTTTACAATTAGGATATTACAGATACAGCGGCATCGTTTTGCATTCTAGAAAAATTCTTGAACAGCATTTGTATATTTTGTATACTCTTGTCCTTAGATATTCTGCTGTTCCTCTCCTCAAAAGCTGAGGCAGGAGATCCTCCTCTTTCGATTTTGATAGATATCTAAAAAAAAACAATTGAGTTACAATTCAAGTTAACTAGATGTGAAATAAACTTGTAGATATGAACCCAAATCATTTTGAATTTTAAACAAAAAGACCGCATAAAAAACATTGTTCCTTTTACCACAGGAGAGATCAGGTGAACAGATTAAAGCTAAAGATTTTGTGGAACATGAATTACGCAATAAAATTGTTCCTACTTACTCCATTATCGCACAACAAATCCCATTCATAGGCACCATTTCGAAAAAGAATGACTTTAAAGCAACCTAACATCACAGATACAAACTGAGCATCGCTTATTTCGACAGCCAGGATAAACATGAGTCTGCCAAATGGATAAACGTGAACATCTTGCATCGTTCCCTTGGGGACTATGAAATGACACTGATTATTAACAGAAGCCTCCTACAACTGGATTGTGTAACTGCTCGAATAGCGTGGATAACTACTGCAATATCCTCTCCGGAGATGAACCACAGCGAATTTAAATAGTAGACATTACGTGTATAGAGCCAGTTTGGCATTCAGTCATTTTTATTCTGAAGAATAGCATGATCTTAAAGTTGTAAATGTTTATCCTTTCGGCAAGATGAACGTGAAATATGACTTTAAAGCCACGATTCATAGCAACGGGTAAATATTACTTCCTGGAGACCCATCACCCAAATAAATTCCTTTCGGCATTCATGGCAATGAAAGTTGTCATGGCAAAAACACAATCAGGTACACTAATATCAGTGACTTAACTTTTCTTTTTTTCCTTTTGTATACCGTCTTCAGTCTCACCGTTATTTATAAATTTCAATTAGCTTATATATAATACTGCATATTAGTGTGTATGCTTATTTGCATGTTTATCCATATGTTTGTGCGCTATGGAAATCCGAACCGCTGGACCAATCTAGACAAAATTTGGCACACGGCCATCATTTGACCCAGCTTAGGTAATAAGTTAGGTTACACACCCTACCCCCTTTCCTTTTCCCTTTCCCCTTCCCCATCCCCCTTCCCTTCGTAACTTATGTGGTCATTGCTTAACGGATCTTGGAAAAATTTGGCACGAAGCCATCATTTGACCCAACTTAGATAATAGGATAAACATGTTTACTAACAGAATAGGTATTCAGAGCAAAATCTCAACTTACGGGTGGCATATGGGAATGCTCCTAACGCAAATCTTAATCTGTGACCCTCTGTTCATATCTCTGGAAGTTGAAAGTTCGTAAGGAAGGTAGTGTTTGTATAAGATGATACTGACCTTGCCGTACATATCACGATCAAGCACATGCAGGTATTTGTAATTCGAGTCGGCATCACCCCCACCTCCACCGTGACAGACATAGCTACCTATGAATGAATTTTCATTTGCATCACAGTGACGTTTTACAAACGCAAACATTAAGGTGCAAATGTCGTTTCCTACCTAATTAACGCTACCTACGAAATGATACCGAATGAGAATTATAATTGATTGATAAGTGATTGCCATCTGACGGACTCGACCTGGCGAACAGCGAGAACCAACAACACTCAGACACTCCAGACCACTAGGCTGTCAAAAGAGGCATAAGTTGATCCTGAGCCTACCATACAAATCCCCGACAAAAACACATACACTTGTACTTAGCATTGGCATCAACCCACCTTCACCATGACAGCAAATTGGTGCATTTGAAACCCATAGCTATTTATGAATGAATTTGTATTTGCATCACAGTGAAGTTTGATATACACAACCATTATGCAACAAATGTCGTTTCATATCCGACTCGCTCTCCCTCGAAAATAATACCATAGGAGAATTACAACTGATAAGTGGTGTGTCACCTGGCAGACTCGCCCCCCCGAACAGCAAGAACCAATGACAATGAGGTTCAGTGACGCTCAAGACGTTTACTCTGTCAGGCTGTCTGTCTGCTTGACCAGGATACTTACAGCAGAGTCGGTATCAACTTAACCCTTTCTTGACAGTTCAGTGGTATAGCGCATCACTGAAATTTATTGGTCCTCGCTGTTCGGCGGGACGAGTCTCCCTGATAAGAAACCACTTCTCAATTCTAGGGCTGAGAACTAGAAGGGCCAATGTCATAAAACCAAGTTTTCAGAAAAACGCATTTAAAATATTACTTCCTTTATTAAAATTCAGGTAAGTACAGCAAACGAAAGCTTTTTTTTGGGGGGTGGGGGTGGGGGTGGGGGGTGATTGCTTAACTTATAACATTGGCCATTATAGCATTTAAAATATTGCTTCCTTTATAAATTAGGTAAGTGCAGCAAACATTGGCCTTATAGCACTGAAACAGAGATAAATTTCTAGTTTAGTGACGGTCTTAACTACAATCGGCCATTTTTTGACATTGGCCCTTTTAGTTCTCAGCCCTAGAATTATAATTCCCCTTCTGTATCATATCCGAGGTAGAGCGAATTGGATATAAAAAAAAAAAAAATTGTAGCTGAATGTGTATGCACGAGGAAACCAAAACAGCAGTGTGCAAGATCTTTCTCCCCTTGTCAAAGGAATTTTTAAAGCCTTGAGTAATGGTGAATGATCATGCACACAGTTGTATCACTTTCTTTTTTGCCATATGCTATTTGTATGTGTGTGTGTATATAGTACGTTCATGCATATATAATATATATATATATATATATATATATATATATATATATATATATATATATATATATATAATGTGTGTGTACACACGTGTAGGCACGCGCGCTCGTGCGTGTGCACTCAAGATTTTGCTTTATGAAAATCTGAGCAAACAAGAATGTGTATG
Source organism: Macrobrachium nipponense (assembly GCF_015104395.2). Taxonomy (NCBI): domain Eukaryota; kingdom Metazoa; phylum Arthropoda; class Malacostraca; order Decapoda; family Palaemonidae; genus Macrobrachium; species Macrobrachium nipponense. Next base: position 34,224,225 of record NC_087217.1, on the reverse strand, counting down.
AGCTCAAGACGCAGCAGCTGGTATGTACCCGTTACCGAATCTGAGGTGAAAACAAATGAACTGAAAATTGATACTGCGTGAAATGAGCAGACACGCCGATGAAAAAGAAAGACGCCTTTTTTAATGTCACCGCTTCCATTAAAAACAGGTTTATAATCAATCATTTCCGCATCCGGGGTTTCATATTGGCACGTTTCATTCTGTATTAATGTCGGCAAACATCACAGGAGCCAAATAATGAGAAGAGCGAACCATATCCTCAGAAGCGAGCGGCCCCTTGACTCCCTCCGTCTTGATACAGCTCGTAGGAGGCGACCGCAGCTGCTGCTTCAGGTGCAGGTCAGACGTGTCATCGCTTTCTGCTCTTCTCCCTCCTTAGATCTCCGGCTTCCGTTTATCACTTAGTGCTCTGCTACGTGTTCCCGCAAGTTTCTATTTCGATAAAACTGGAGAATCATTCTATTCACTTCAATTATACGTTTCAAAGTGCCTCAACCACAGTCTCTCTCTCTCTCTCTCTCTCTCTCTCTCTCTCTCTTCAAAAACACATTTTTGAAATGGCAATGACTTAACAAAGGTGAGATGTTTGGAAATGACATCGACTAACTCCTCCCATCGTACGTTTCCCACGTCATTCTTTTCTTGTGGACTGTTAAATAATTCGAAGAAAAGTCAGATATGTGGATGACGTGGTCTTTCTCGAGATTAAATATTTATATAATTTCGAAAATATTTTAGAGAAGTGTTTTATTCCCTGGATAGTTCTTTGCGGTGGCAGAATTGGCAAAGAATAGAAAAGGGGAGGTGTCGTTCAGGCAGTGAGAATCTACTTTTATTTTGAAGACAGAAAACCCTGTTTGAAGTTTGTCAATACAGGAAATGATATGAGGAAAATAAAATATATGTACCGTGGAGGATAAACCGTGAAACAGGAGAAAGAATCATAGACAGTCGGTTTAACAAAGGTAACCATCAAGAGAAGGTATGTTTGTGGTTTAAAGAAGGCTGCGTTTGTGTATAATTGTATATACATGTGCATATACAATTATACACACACACACATACACACACACACACACACACACACACACACACATATACATATATATATATATATATATATATATATATAATATATATATATGAATATGTGTATGTGTGTGCGTGACTGAAACGTCTATTATTTGTAAATGTCCTGCATAGGTTGTTCATCCTCGAGTCAATAGATAAAGAGAATACGTTGATATGAATTGTTTTGAATATCCGTATCAAAAGACCCGGGTTTATTGGTAAATATATATATATATATGGATATATATATATATATATATATATATATATATATATGTTTGTGTGTGTGTGTGTATGTATGTATACGTTTACTATATACTATACTCGTGCAACAGGAAGGGTAAAGGAGAGATCCAGTACAGTTTAAAAACTCAAGACCGTGATTGGGCTGTTTCTTAATTCAAGAGAGGAATAAAATGAGCTCACAAAACCAATCAGCTAAATAATCATAAAGGAAAAAAAGATGTAGGTATAATGTATCCATTATATATGTACCCCAGAGTTACCAACATTTGACCCAATGGAGGCTAAAAATAATTAATACTGCTAACAGTATATTGTCATTAATGTAGTCTGAATAAAAGAGGAACCAGGTCCCGTTCTTCACTACTGTTCTCTTTGCCAATGATATTCCCGATGACTAAGGAAAGTCTAAAATTCTCAGCCGAATGTTCGATAACTTGAGGCAAATCTTGACTCCTGCATAAGCAAAACTGTTTAAATGAATCGTCAGTTTTTCAGCCTAATGCATAAAATTAAGACTTAACGTATGCAATTCAATTCTTTTAGAAAAGCATAAATCCACCACATCTCGAATTTTTCTCTAAGAGAACCCAATGCTTCAGGTCCAATAATTCCTTTTCATTTGTCACAGAATCAGGTACCCAAAGCTCAAGAATTCAATTCCTCTTTAGTAGGCTTATCTACTCCTTGTTTTTTCTCACTCTCCTTTCAAACCAACCTTTTGTCTGATTACAACTTTCTCCATGTCTTGTAAAGGATGAATTGATAGCGCTATATCTGGTATACAAGCTTAATGGATTTTTATCAAAGAGCTGTCGTTTAGATCTTTTCCTTTCAAAAACCAGTCATCGAAAATATAGATGGAATGCTTAATAAAATGTGACAATAGAATTTAACCTCAGTTTTTTGCCCCATTTTTTTGCGAAGTTAAACCTCACTGACAATTTGAAATGGCATTGTGTAAGAACGATTATCATTTACCTTTGAAGCACAAAATAATGCACAATACGAGAATAAATAGTGTTATATTTAAATATCTGACTAAACCTTTTCCAGACGAAGCCTATATTACTATTGCATAGGTTATAGGACAACATAGAACGGACTCAATAAGCACGTGAAGTCCTGCAATCAACATACTTTGTCGATGGCAATGTATTCCCATAAATCCTTGTGATAAAAATAACATTTGCCACTTCCTATGCCATTAACAATGTACCAATACTGAGAAATTATCTATTATAATTTGTTAATTCTTCAAAAACGGATCATTCTCCCCGTGTCTCAAGCGAAAACCTGTAAATTACCTCTCATAATCGTATCTAACTCAGTACAACTTCGTTCTTTCCCAATGTGATGTAAAAATTAGAACTTTTTCAAAACTGATTTATTCTGAAAACTAAAGCCAATTACAAACAGCGATGGCAATAAATATACTCATAAAGAGAGAGAGAGAGAGAGAGAGAGAGAGAGAGAGAGAAGGAGGAAGAGAGAGGAGAGAGAGAGAGAGAGAGAGAGAGAGAGAGAGAGAGAGAGATAGCTTCATGGTACAAATTATTTAAAGATTTTTCCTTTTCTGTAAAATCAAGACCGGAACAAACGAAGAAAAGACGTCCAAAAACGAATCACGTAAATCTCCGATGATCACCAGACGTGAAGAATTATATTTGTTAATCACCCCAGTTTATTGTAGGCATTTTCCATCATTTCAGCTGGACAATCAAAGTTAATTCTCCTTAAATTATCGAGTCACAATTGCAGTTATTATCCAACAAATCAGAGCAAAGAAGAAAAAAACCAGAAAATCTACTTTTTCCGGCTGCCAGAATACATAGCAGTAAATTACGAAACCGGTAGCTGTAACCAGACAATCATATATAAAACAGAAAAATAATCTTATACATTACACACCAATTAGTTCAGTTAAAGGAGAAAGTTTTTGAGCACAATTTGAGACGTTACGAGATCGTATACCGTTAATATATTACTGCGACGTACAATTAAAACGAAATGGGCAGACAATTATTACTGATAATACACATCCTTGTTTTCTGTTAGACCCTTCTATATCACCGTCCACGTTGCAATCAAGATGTCTTCGACAGATGTATTTGCATAAATATGTAGCTTTATCTTGATCTGCACGAAAAATAACGACTCAGCGTCCACCGAGAGGCGAATTACTAAGGGAACTATGAAGTCCTACATTTACCCGAGACTGAACAAAGTTTTAAGTGCAGGTAGGCATGAAATATGTCTGTCTAAATGAGTTCCAAGCAGAAACCTATACTTACGGGAAAACTGCCTGTTCTTAGTTAATTGCCATAACCCAGACGAATCTTCTTCATTTTTATTACTGCTTCTAAACAGTTTGGGATTCCGACAGCCTTTTTTTCTCAATACGTTTATGAAAACGTCACAAAATCTATAGAATAGAAGGCATTTACAGGTCTGCGCATCAAAGCCTTTTGTAAGGAAAGTCACAGTAGCCATTTCACACACACACACACACACACAAAAAAAAAAAAAACTGCTCCAGCGTAACGAGTCCTCCATTTCACTTTGCGGATGCTTAAATTTGTCTGGGAAAAAAATATGTTGCGGTGTAACTCAAAAGTGCGAGATCACACGTGAGGATAAGAACAGACGGGAAAACGATTGAATCATCTAGAAGAGAGATTATATCCCCTGACAGCAGAAACGGGGAGAAGGATGTGTTAATGACATAATAGAGATTTTCACCACCTGGAAATATCTGCTCGAGAATCATGGGCGTTCCAGTAATGAGTGGGTCAACTAACACGCAGCCATCAACCCTCCGAACATACGACCAGATAGAGTCGCTGGACGAGACGTTCAGGGAAGAGAATTTCTTCGTCTGTCATCTGAAGAAGTAAATGGTCGTCTCTGAATTCTCATCATCTCTGTCGACGTCAGGACTCGCCGTCGTTATCTTGATTTACTACTATTATTATTACTATTTTTGGGAGGTGATCCTAGGCCGTTTCAAAGTTGAATGTTAGTGTCAATTGGACACGATTTATTAAAACGTTGAATCGTCATCTCTAGCCAGGAGGCGATACTAGTTGCCATGAACAGATGCAAGATAGTCGGTGCAGTCTCGGGCACATAATACTGAAATGAAGAGAAAGTAATTCAAAGTTTACCTGTGTTTCATACAAAATCACTGATAAAGACTTCAAATCGCCATCAAGACCATCATGTAGAGAGCTTATGGAGTGTTTTCCTACCATCCTCAAACAACATTCAGTTACATAATAAAATTATTTATCAAAATCAAGCTAACTTTCATTCATCTGTAAATGAAGGAGCACTTACAGACATATTTCTAGATTTTTATTGTTCATATAAGGTTTTTAAATTCAGTCACAGAGGAATCACACAGTCCCAAGTCTGACGTATCAAAACATTGCACGCACACACGCACATATACATACATACATACATACATATATATATATATATATATATATATATATATATATATATATAGATAGTATGTATGTATTGTATACTGTTTATATATATATATATATATATATATATATATATATATATATATATATATATATATGATAACTTGATCACGAAGTATATAAAACGTGATGCTATGTATAAATAAAGGTTTTTTTTGCCACGAAGGAAAAAAATGAAAAGACGAGTTGGCCGAGTACTCGGCCAACTCGTCTTTTCATTTTTTTTCCTTCGTGGCAAAAAAACCTTTATATATATATATATATATATATATATATATATATATATATATATATATATATACACACACACGAATTTTTGTCACACGCACAGTGAGTGACAGGTTTTATTATAGAAAAAAATACCAAGCCCCAAATATCGTTTTAATATTTAATTCACTATATAAACCTCGGAAATAAAGCACACCCACGGCGAATTATAAGTAACATGTGCTTCGTCACCGGCAAGATTCGATTTTTCGTTCTGTGGCCAAAGTCGATGTCTATCTAAATCAAACGACAGTTTGAATCTGTGCCGGTGACAAAGCACTTATCAATTATAATTCTCCTAGGTTATAGGGCTTTCCCGAAATACAGCGAATTGGATATCAAACGATATTTGAGGCTTATATAGTATGTCTGCATGCACAAGAGCGTAGGTGGCTACATGATGCAATCTATATCATTAGTAGATGTTCTGCCTTAAAGAGAGTCCTACGTCACTGTCCAACAGACGTTTTCCTCTTCCGCGTCCTTCCTTAAACCAAATTCTCTTTCTCAGTTATTCTGGAGTCTTTTCCTCTAGGGCTGTTGGTTTTTACGTTACCCTAAAAAATCTAATAAACCATTTCTTCTTTGAGTTGTACTGACTTTGACAATTTCTGTTGATACCTAGTTTTGTATTTCAACCTATATTTTCTCCTTTTAAAAGCGTTTCCAACCATGGGATCCCCATCAAAATCATGCAATACTCCATAAGAGTTCTGATAGCCCTTTTTTGATACCTTATTAGTCATTATATCCCAGTACACCTTCCTCTTAGATAGGTTCTTTCCCCAGCATTTTGTTTTTAAGACCGCATTTCCTTAGTAAGCCATCTTCCTCCTGGACGTACTTGAAATGATAAATCTGTCTGACTGTCTTAGAGTTAAGCCCGTTTTAATTCTCGTCAGTGTGAGTTCGGTTTTCCTACTTTTCTTCTACTGGCAAGCTCATTGTAAGGCAGGTTTACTATTCTCACCTTTCTTCGATCAGTATCCTCTCTCCGTTACAATTTAAAAACAGCACGCCATTATTATAGGCCATTTCATTCTCACTATAGTAACTGGCATTCAGTCTCTAAGTATTGAAATTTTCTAGAGTTAACTTTAGCAATCTGAAACCAGTATTCAATCTCACGAAGGCTAAAAGAAACCCCAATTATTATCAAGAAGGAAACAGGTACGAGACAACAAAACTAACGCAGGCCAACTTCAACTACGAGACTGTCATCCTGACATCCGCAATCATCTACTGCGACAGACAACCCACCAGCATCTTCTAACGACGGAATATCGTATCCAATACATAACGACGCCGTTGCCTCAACTTCCACTGCTGGCGATGTACCATAGCTTTGCATACTTGACTTCATTTTCGTTACAATGAACACCACTGGTTCCAATCGTTATATACATTTAACACCACTAGCACCAAATCTCAAAAACGGAAGTACCACCAGCGCCGGCAGACAACCGCCACTTCACAGACATCACTGACACCTCAAAAAGAAGGAAACAAAAATGAAATTAACATAAACACACACGCACACATACAGATACGAAGAATGAAGCAAATCCACAAGTAGAGGAAAGGTGAAGAAGAATCAGCTGTGAGGCCGCTTACCACCATCATACGCTTCAACGAAGAACCAACCCTCTTTTCTCTGCGGCAGAATCACTGGTATTATGCCGAATTTACGCATCTCTTTTTTCATCTCGCATGCTGTCATTATTTCCTTGCTCTGCTTGCGATACCCGATGCCAGTTTTGCTGGGTATTTGTTTCTCTCGAAAACACGCTATTCTGATTGGCCCCTCTGGCGGTTTCTCCTTTTGCTTCCATTAATCACGTCTTTCTCTTTTCTTATTTTCTTCCATTTTCCGGAAACTGGCAGTGAAGCAATCATTACTCAGAATTATTTTTTTCTTTTTCTTCGGAACGCTAGGAATATGAGATTTGCGCCAAGGAATGGATGAAAAAAAACACACACACGTGCACACACACACAAAATACGCGCGCGCGCATAAACACACAATATATATATATATATATATATATATATATATATATATATATATATATATATATATATATACAAGTTATATATACACAAGTTGTTTTGATGTGGAAAGAAACCTGCCCTGTATGAATCCTTCCCAATTCTCTCTCTCTCTCTCTCTCTCGCTCTCTCTCTCTCTCTCTCTCTCTCTCTCTCTGATTCATGTATTCAATACATTGGTTTTTCTGGAGTGAAATTTGCTGTTTTGAATTGTTTGAGTTTTCTTTCTTGGGATTATAAAAACCTATTTCTTTTTATCACCAGTTTATTGTATCTGTGAAAAAGTTAGTGGATAGTTAGAAAAATTAACTGTGTTCTCCAATATTTACTTACCTAATATATATATATATATATATATATATATATATATATATATATATTAGGTAAGTAAATATTGGAGAACACAGTTAATTTTTCTAACTATCCACTAACTTTTTTCACAGATACAATAAACTGGTGATAAAAAGAAATAGGTTTTTATAATCCCAAGAAGAAAACTCAAACAATTCAAAACAGCAAATTTCACTCCAGAAAAACCAATGTATTGAATACATGAATCAGAGAGAGAGAGAGAGAGAGAGAGAGAGAGAGAGAGAGAGAGAGAGAGAGAGAGAGAATTGGGAAGGATTCATACAGGGCAGGTTTCTTTCCACATCAAAACAACTTGTGTAGTGAAGACGAGAGCCGGAGGAAGAGAGAGACAGGAAAAGATTCAAAACCGACACATTTCACCAATCAATGGATACATGAATCGAGGAAGAAAGAGACAGACTGGGAAGCACATATGAAATTCACAACGTGCAACCTTTCACTCTTAAATAAACAGTATAACAATTATGAGAGAGAGAGAGAGAGAGAGAGAGAGAGAGAGAGAGAGAGAGAGAGAGAGAGACCAAGTCATTACACTGAAGCGTCAATGAAGAATGCCAGAGAAGCGCCGGATAGGTTTTGAGTGTTGGAGGAAAGGGCAACTCAGATGTCATTGGGTTGAGGGTAAACCACGAGAGAGGGATAATGAGGAGGAGGTCCGCCAGATGCGGCACTGATAGAACAACACTTCTGCAGCGATAGTCGACGTTCATGCATCGAAGACCCTTTCCAATGGATGAAAATGACAACGCCGAGGCAATCAAGGCATCAGAAGTACCGCTGTTTGCTGCAAAATGATGGGTACGGAATTTCCACACTTATTTTAAAACCGACCTATTCGTATCCTATAATAATAGTAATATATATATATATATATATATATATATATATATATATATACATATATATATATATATATATATATATATATATATATATTATATATATATATCACATATATAAGAGTATTAAGAAAAAAAAATAATCTCATCACATTAACTTGGCCTTCACCAAGTACCAAGAAAATCTATTTAAATATTTACATCCCTGTCGGTCAGGAGATGAGAGAGAGAGAGAGAGAGAGAGAGAGAGAGAGAGAGAGAGAGAAGTTTCCTCGAGTTCATTTATTCAAAGGCGAAAAAATAAAAATAAAATGATTATGAAATATTTGCTCATCAAAATGCTGACAAGGAAAATTAAACCCCACTCAGGTTTTTACGACAGCAAGAAATTAGAATCCCGTAAACCAGGGCATCAATGTCTTGATGAATTCTTTCTTGTTCAAAAGATCATAATATATCTATGAAAGTTTCCTGTTTCGACTCTTCTTATCATTCGTTATTCTATACCAGTCATAAATATACATCTACATATACAGAAAACATAATGACAATTAAGATAATAATAATTATCTTGCAATTGACGTGATCTGCAACTTTAGGAGTTATTATTTTGAGTATCTGCAAATGACAAATAATTGTAGTACTGAGGTTTTTCGATTATGTGGAAGTATACACGTTATGTAATCTAGATGATATGCAATGAAAGATAAATAAATATATAGCTGATGCAAGAAGTGAAAATCAAGATAAAACAATCGACAAAAGCCAAGTGATGGAAAGGGCAGAATAATATTCGGAAGTAATTACTCGAAAGAAAGATCGGTGTAAATATTTCATGTCCTGGAAACCAATTTCAGCCGAAGATAAGTCTACCGATAAGATTAATAATTACAGAGCGAATTACTATAAATGTAAAAATAGCACCACCGAATGTTAATTTACGTCCAATAATTAATAGAAGTTCGTAGATGAAGTGATAAAACGTCGTGAGTGATGGCTGGCTATTAGGGACTGCATCACTCCAGGTGATAAAGAGAGGAGATTCATGCATAAATGTATGAAGACTCACTTCGAAAATGGAGATCTCCAAGAGAGTGAAGGCCATAACTCGCAACCCCCAGCGCCACCTGCTTCCTTTTTGCCTTTTTCGGAGTGTGTGTCTTCCCTGCCCCATTTCGCTTGGCTGGGCTCAACATTTCTAGATGGATCACAAATTCGCTCTAACCGTCTCACATTTCAGAATGATCTGACCCACACCTTTCATAATTATAGAAACATTCACCCCCAAAGTTTCCACTGTCACATACTTCCATATTGCCTTTTCTTTGTTCTCTCCATGGCAAGTACTTACTAGGATATACATTGACTATAAATGCCGCACGGAAGTTAAGTATTATAGGGAAGGCCTCATATATTTATAACAGCGATAAAATCAACGGAGCCTGTGCTCCGAATACTGTGCTCCGGTGTGGATGTCTACTTCACCCAGATATTTGCCTCTTTTAGACAGAGTGGTTCATGGTGGTAGGTTTCTAGTTCCAAAAATAAGCAATTATGACTTGAACCATCGACGGAGGCACTTGTTTGTCAATTTTTCATAAATTGTATTTTAACAGAGAACTTTCGCTTTCACAAATGATCCCTAATCCTCTTTTCCTGTTGAGAGCGACCAGATTTGCTGAACAGCAGCACCAATAAACTGGCTGTCATACTTCTCAGTTTCAGAGATCTTTTATTCCTTACACTGTTGGACTGTGGAACGGTCCCCTGAGGACGATGTGCAATTAGAACTTCAAAAGTCCAAGCAAAGATACAATACATTACTACTCTAAAACAATTTTCCTTGTACTTTGAATAATTGATTTACATTTGTTTCTATTTGTTTGTAAATGTGATAATTTCCCTTTGTTTTCTAATGACTGATCTCATCTTCCTGCCTTTCCTATTCTCCATTGTAATATCTTTCAAATGAACTCTATGTTCTCTGGAAGCTTAAATTTCAAGCCATTGGCCCGTGGCAGTCTGTTCCATATGCATAAGGTTTATCACCTTAATAATAATAATAAATAATAATAATAATAATAATAATAATAATAATAATAATAATAATAATAATAATAACAATAGCTCTACAGTATGAGATCATTTCATAGCCTAAATATTATCTATTTGTGTAAATAGTTATCATCAAATTATAACTATATTCGGTTAGCTGTTATCTGAGGATTAACGACGTATTAGGGACTGGTAGACCTCTCGAAGACTCGCATCTGCCAAACATATCTTCATTTTCCCAATACATTAAAAATAGAAAGGGTCTTGCATAGATTCTTCAGTCATGTTTCACATTACTAATACAATGTACTAAGAAAGATGACAACTGCAAGTATCGTTATGATGTCCTGAACAAGTTCAAAGGAGACACTTCAACTCATCATATTTTTGTTCTGATTGTGAACCCTGTCGGAGGAAGATTGATTGTCTACTAAGGAAAACGACTGACTGTCTTTCACTAATCTTTCGGAAGGGCAATTCGACCTCACAACATCTACGAGCATTGGGTACTTCATTATTTCACACCTTGTGATATAGCAATATTTACATGGAATTTTTTGTGACAAAACTCATACCAAGAATTTTGCCCAAAAAGATGGTATGTGGTGGAATCTCTGAATAAGCTCAATAATTTAGTCCCTTCTTAAAATTTACTTCAGAAGAAGAAAGAAATAAAAATTTGAATTATCTTGATGTAACAGTCCGTAAAAATGATAGAAATTTCACCTTTTTAGTCTTTCGAAAATCAACTATTGTTCATTATTATTCCAATCACTATCAAAATGTTAAATTCTGTTTTTTTTCTGGGATGCTTATATCATGAAGTCACGTATTCGACTGTGATTTCTTTAGCATATATATATATATATATATATATATATATATATATATATATATATATATATATATATATATATATATATATATATATATATATATATATATATATATATATATATATATATATATATATATATATATATATGTGTGTGTGTGTGTGTATATATATATATATATATATATATATATATATATATATATATATATATACATATATGTGTGTGTGTGTATGTATATATATATATATATATATATATATATATATATAGAAGACTTGTAGGAGGAAAGTACATCTCAGGTGGTCCTTAAAATACTTTTATTACAACGTTTCAAAACACAAAGGTTTCATTTTCAAGCTGTAAAGACATAAAACAATAAAATAATATTAACAAAAGCGCTAAATTACAAATAAAAGGCATAATACATTATAAAAGACAAGATAAAAAAAAAAAAAATTAAAACTAGTTAGCAGAACCAACCATCAAGAGAGAAAGGAAGGACAGAAGTCAGAAGGAACAAACCAGAAATGACCGGCAACAGCTCACGTTTAGGTAAAGAGTTTGTCGAGGAAGACTGCGTGTTCAATTGAGGAACAAGCTGTTTAATAAACAAGGATTCCAGAATTGTCAGTAGTTTGCCATTCGGTGCCCGTCCCAATATTTCAAAATCTTTGTATTGTATATTCAGCTTGCATTTATTAGCGTGTTGTCTGATATTAGAAAATTCTGGATTAGCAAGTTTGTTACCAGTTCTATAGCTAACGCCCTTATGGCAATCAATTCTGACCCTCAGTAACCTCTGTGTGGATCCCACGTAGGTCCCCAGATTACATCTAGGGCAATTAAACTTGTACACAACACATGAGGTCATCAAAGGGTCAAGTTTATCCTTGAATTTAAACAAACTACCTAAACTGAGTGGGTTTGTTGGGATGATATTAAATCTAATAGCTGGTATATAATCAAATATGAGTTTTTTCTTAGTGCACGTAGAAATTTTTGTCATGGATTAAAGGTACATTTGCATAAAATGGAAGATTAGGCACAGTAGGTAAGGAGACTTTTGGATAAAAACGTTATTAAGAAGTTTACGAACATACCCGTGAAAAAAGTGTAGTGGGAAAATAAGTTGTTGAAAATATTGACGTAAAAAGTTGATTTCTTCGTGAAAAAAATTCCCAACTAGATGTCAATGAGAAGGCACGATGAAGTAATGTGGATAAAGAATTTAATTTAAAACCATAAAAACAGTGACTATAAAAATTTGAACCTAATCCTGTGAAAGTTCCCTTCCTGTAAACTGAAGTATTAAAATGATCATATTGTCGTAAGACTAAAACATCTAAGAATGGTAGTTTATTATCACTTTCGCACTCCATAGTAAATTTTATATTTGGGTGTGCCGTATTAATGAAATGAAGAAACCTTTCAGCATCGTACTTGGATTTAAAAAGCGCGAAGGTATCGTCAACGTACCTTTTGTAGAATAGCGGATGGTAACTCAAAGGACAGGTGTCTAAAAAATGCTCCTCCAGGGAGCACATAAAAATGCCTGCAAATATGGGCCCTAATGGAGAACCCATAGCCATACCATCGATTTGAGTGTAACAATTATTAAAAATGAAGGCAGTGTCCTGCACTGCCAGTTGCAATAGTTTCTTAAAATCAGATTTATTAAAATTATAAAAAGGGAGTCAGTTTCAGGAAAGAGTTTATAATAATAATTTCAATAGTCTCATTCACAGGTACATTGGTAAACAGAGACTCAACGTCATAACTGACCATAAAGAGGTCTGAGTCCTGGCTAAGTATGGCTTCTTTGAAGTTTAAGGAATTTTTGATGTTATATTCATTTTCTGTCAGTGGGGAAAGCAAGGGAACAAGGAACTTAGCTAACCTGTAATTCGGGGTATCATATGACGCTAGTATAGGTCTGATGGGAAGGCCTTCTGTGTTTTAGGAAGTCCATACATAACGCCATAGGTAGAACCGGTACTATAGAGAGAATGGTACTTTTCTTCAGATATAATATTTTTATCTTTAAGACACTTTAAAAATCTATTGATCCGATCTTCAATTCTAAAAAATGGTTGCAAAGTCTGGCTTACCTAGGAGTTTGAATTTCGTGTTGTCATTTAGAATGCTTTCAACCTTATTAACATAATCAGATTTATTCATTAACACAAACACTCGCCCAGATAAAGGCAAGGGTGTTGTGTTAATGAATAAATCTGATTATGTTAATAAGGTTGAAAGCATTCTAAATGACAACACGAAATTAACAAACTCCTAGGTAAGCCAGACTTTGCAACCATTTTTAGAATTGAAGATCGGATCAATAGATTTTAAAGTGTCTTAAAGATAAAAATATTATATCTGAAGAAAAGTACCATTCTCTCTATAGTACCGGTTCTACCTATGGCGTTATGTATGGACTTCCTAAAACACACAAAGAAGGCCTTCCATCAGACCTATACTAGCGTCATATGATACCCAAATTACAGTTAGCTAAGTTCCTTGTTCCCTTGCTTTCCCCACTGACAGAAGATGAATATAACATCAAAAATTCCTTAAACTTCAAAGAAGCCATACTTAGCCAGGACTCAGACCTCTTTATGGTCAGTTATGACGTTGAGTCTCTGTTTACCAATGTACCTGTGAATGAGACTATGGAAATTATTAATTAATAAACTCTTTCCTGAAACTGACTCCCTTTTTTATAATTTTAATAAATCTGATTTTAAGAAACTATTGCAACTGGCAGTGCAGGACACTGCCTTCATTTTTAATAATAATTGTTACACTCAAATCGATGGTATGGCTATGGGTTCTCCATTAGGGCCCATATTTGCAGGCATTTTTATGTGCTCCCTGGAGGAGCATTTTTTAGACACCTGTCCCCTTTGAGTTACCATCCGCTATTCTACAAAAAGTACGTTGACGATACCTTCGCGCTTTTTAAATCCAAGTACGATGCTGAAAGGTTTCTTCATTTTCATTAATACGGCACACCCAAATATAAAATTTACTATGGAGTGCGAAAGTGATAATAAACTACCATTCTTAGATGTTTTAGTCTTACGACAATATGATCATTTTAATACTTCAGTTTACAGGAAGGGAACTTTCACAGGATTAGGTTCAAATTTTTATAGTCACTGTTTTTATGGTTTTAAATTAAATTCTTTATCCACATTACTTCATCGTGCCTTCTCATTGACATCTAGTTGGGAATTTTTTCACGAAGAAATCAACTTTTTACGTCAATATTTTACCAACAATTATTTTCCCACTACACTTTTTCACGGGTATGTTCGTAAACTTCTTAATAACGTTTTTATCCCAAAAGTCTCCTTACCTACTGTGCCTAAGCTTCCATTTTATGCAAATGTACCTTTAATCCATGACAAAAATTTCTACGATTGCACTAAGAAAACTCATATTTGATTATATACCAGCTATTAGATTTAATATCATCCCAACAAACCCACTCAGTTTAGGTTTAAGTTTGTTTAAATTCAAGGATAAACTTGACCCTTTGATGACCTCATGTGTTGTGTACAAGTTTAATTGCCCTAGATGTAATCTGGGGACCTACGTGGGATCCACACAGAGGTTACTGAGGGTCAGAATTGATTGCCATAAGGGCGTTAGCTATAGAACTGGTAACAAAACTTTGCTAATCCAGAATTTTCTAATATCAGACAACACGCTAATAAATGCAAGCTGAATATACAATACAAAGATTTTGAAATATTGGGACGGGCACCGAATGGCAAACTACTGACAATTCTGGAATCCTTGTTTATTAAACAGCTTGTTCCTCAATTGAACACGCAGTCTTCCTCGACAACTCTTTACCTAACGTGAGCTGTTGCCGGTCATTTCTGGTTTGTTCCTTCTGACTTCTGTCCTTCCTTTCTCTCTTGATGGTTGGTTCTGCTAACTAGTTTTAATTTTTTTTTTTTTTATCTTGTCTTTTATAATGTATTATGCCTTTTATTTGTAATTTAGCGCTTTTAATATTAATTTTATTGTTTTATGTCTTTACAGCTTGAAAATGAAACCTTTGTGTTTTGAAACGTTGTAATAAAAGTATTTTAAGGACCACCTGAGATGTACTTCCTCCTACAAGTCTTCTATTTTTCGAGTTACTAGTAACCGCCATACTTCGGAACGCTATATATATATATATATATATATATATATATATATATATATATATATATATATATATATATATATATATATATATATATCTGCAACTGATTCTATCCCTTGGAAAACGGAGTCTTGATAGAAAGAGTAAAACCAGCACTTGTACATAAAACATCCTTTATTTTCTTATGACTACCGGTTTCGGAGTAACTGTCTCCATCATCAGGTCTATACAAAAACACAGAAAGAAAAAAAAAAAATTAAAAATCACTAAATTACGATCGATCATTAGAATGAAGAAATGTACACAATGGTTACATTGTATATATAATAAAAAAAAAGTAATGTGCAAGCATAAAAAGGGAAAGGAAGCAATATTAAAAAAAAATAAATACCTGCATCATGAAGGCATACAAACATACACACTAAAAAAATGAAAAACACAGCATCTCCGTGGACCTCTCGTTGTTACTGAGGGAAGGTTTCAACTTTAATGTGTAGAGACTTCTACTATTGCCAGCTCCATGGGGGCCACTCGACTAGAGAGAATGGAAAATAAAAGAATCTAACCTTAGAGGGTGATCACTATTTCTGCGTGATCCCGTATGGCACTGAATGGTGGTTTTGCTAACAGCCTGTTTGTCCTAACTGATCTTCCCAAGTGTTCAACCATCATACGCGTGCTTGGCGCTTTGTTTTCCCCACGTAAATTGCATTACAGCAATTGCACTCGTATTTATATACAACATGAGACTGTAGTTCTGGGGGTACGATGTCTTTGTACTGAACAAACCACCTATTGTATACTTAGGCTTGAACACTACCCTAACATTAACTTGAGGATAAAATTCTCTTAAAAGTTTTAGTAGTTTATTTTAACAGAAAAACTCTTATTGCCATAGAAAAACATGGTAAAATACAGTATACTGCTTTATTGGCTTTTAAAATGGGAACTTTCGGGAACAATAACTTTTCTAGCTGTTTACCAAAATATGTATCTATGAAAACATTATTAAAACCGTTTTTTTGAAGCATTTCTTTATAAACTGAAATTCTGAATGAAGACTAAAATAATTTGAACAAATGTTTAAGGCACGGGTCACAAGTGTACAGACTAAATTGCGTTTATAAACTATAGGGATGAATGAAGAAAATTTAGTTGTGAGTCCTGTAAATGTTGGTTTCCTGTAAACTGATGTTGAAAAAAGTCGCTGTGTTTACTTACGAGCACGTCAAGGAAAGCTAAAATATTATTGTTCTCTACTTCTGAAGTAAATTCAATATTTTGGTGTTTTGAGTTAAAATAATCAAGAAACAGGGGTACATGTTCTTCAGATCTAAAAATTAAAAATGTATCATCTACATAACGTCGGTAGAACAGTGGTTTAAAAGAACTGGGACAATTATCTAACCAAACAACTTCGTGATGAGATAAAAAGGCATTGGCCAAAGTAGGACCGAGAGGGTTTCCCATTGCTACACCATCTTTTTGTTTATATACATTTGCGTTAAACATAAAATAACATTCAGACGCAGGTAATGTGAGCAGTTTGTGTAACTGTTGTTTATTAAAATTATGGATACTGTTGGAGTCATTAAACAAGTTGTTGATGCATATATCAATGGTTTCTGCTAAAGGAATATTAGTAAATATATATATATATATATATATATATATATATATATATATATATATAATAAACACTAACCTGAAGTCCTCAGGGCGGAATATAACCTTAAATTCGTCAAGTATTCGTTTCGTCTGCGTACTCTGAACTGCGAAGAAAGTAGAACTGCCTTAGAGTCCGGTGCCCACGAAAGCTTTTCACTCCACCAAAAGCCTGGGTTGTCTGAGGTAGTACAGGACGGGTTCAGAAAGTAATTTTCATTTTCAAATAAAAATGAAACTAAACAGACAAATGAGCCACGATATATATATATATACATATATATATATATATATATATATATATATATATATTATATATATATATATATATATATGAATATATATATATATATAAATATATATATACATATATATATATATATATATATATATATATATATATATATATATATATATATATATATAGTAATATATATATATATATATGATATATATATATATATATTATATATATATATATATATATATATATATGTAATATATATATACACACACATATATATATATATATATATATATATATATATATATATATATATATATATATATACACACACACACACACACATATATATATATATATATATATATATATAATATATATATATACACACACACACACACACACACATATATATATATATATATATATATATATATTATTAAATAATCTCAAGACATTTGATGAAGACCTACTCGGAGGCAAACGATTCGATTTCTAAGCAACAGCTTTCACTTACTCTCCTTTATTGCTCACAACTGTACCTAATTTTCCTTTTATTCGCTTTCTTCTCCTCTCTTTCTCTTCTGTGGCTCAATCCCCTTGAAAGCGGTTTCACATTTACCTAACTTATCTATTTACTTCCTTTCCCAACAGCGATGGCGGCCTCAGAACACCAAAAGATAAGGTTGTCTTTCCACGTTTCGCCAATTCCCCCAACAGCTTTCGCGGTCCCTAGTTTACATTTGAAGGAGATCCCAAGAAAGCTGCAACGCCATCTTCAAGTTATCCTCATTAATGAAATTGTAAAAAGGAAAGCCAGTGGGCTCCTGAAGAAAGAGAAATATTCTCCCACCATACAAAAGATGATATTCTTGAAAATGACCTTTAAAATTAGCAGAGAATTCAGAAATATAGTTTATGTATATTTCAGTGCTCTCTCTCTCTCTCTCTCTCTCTCTCTCTCTCTCTCTCTCTCTCTCTCAGCCCGTTCGAAGGACCCAAAGCAGCATCTGGAGCATCACTCAGCAGTTTGAGAAGGAGCGGGAGAGCGTCGTCAGCAGCCTCCCTTTTCCCTCATCTTCTCACCCGTCTGAAGTAATGGAATTTAACTCTTCTCCCGAGCAAGTCAGGAAATTACACAAGATAAACAAGTAATTATGCTGAATATATCCTCCTCCAGCGACCCTACCATAATTAATTCAGGGTTGAGAATGGTTGTAATTAATCTGATGTTCCCCTCCTGATTTAGATAAGGGGAAAGGAATGGCTCGCTGGGGACTCACTCAAAATGAGAGAGAGAGAGAGAAGGAATGAAAGGGAAAGAAAGCCATGACGGAAAGGTCTAGAGGGGGCTGGAGGGAGACAGAGAGGAGGCCATAAGAGGGGAAGGAGAGGAGAAAAGGGGAAGGAGAATAATGGGGTTGGGGTGGGGGGCGGATTCCCTTGCATGAGAAATCAACAGAAGAGAACCAAGTGAAGAATTGGGGAGAAAGGGTGATGATGAGAGCATCCAAATGATAGAGAGAGAGAGAGAGAGAGGAGAGAGAGAGAGAGACCAAGGGGCCACAACAGAACGGATATTATGCGGGATGGGAAGTGATGGAATGGCTCTGAAGGGATGGGGAACGCGTAAGGGTAACTATGAACCATCATGGAAGTCACGTAAACGAAATTAATAATCAGTGAAAAGTTACCGTTTACAGCCATAAAAGAAGGAAGGGGATAAAGCGCGATTCAAGAAAATGGCGACTCATAAAAAAGGGAAAGGGAAAGAGGAGGAGGAGGAGGAGGAGGAGGAGGAAACGACTCATACTAGAGACGACCAAGACGGCAGCATTAACGACGTCTCCTCAAGGAAAGGAGGATTGATGAGTCAGGAGGATTTCTACCGAACATTCCAGAGTTCTTTGGTTTCGCGCTTTGCTGGAAGTGTGGAGGTTGGTTGCATTGACATCCCGCCATGAACACTGATAATTGAGCTCTCAACCAATACATCCCCTTGAGGAAGATGACCGGTTCACTGATTGATTCCATATTACATTCTGGCTTCACAAGAGCCATGGTCATCGGCAACGAGAACTCAATGGAAGAGAAAATAGTTTAATTGAAATAGTTCATCGAGAACTCATTGTAATAGAAAATAGTTCATGCGAAATAGTTCATGGAGAACTCGTTGTAAGAGAAATTACTTCATCTGAAATAGTTACTACATCGAGAACTCATTAGAAGAGAAAATAATTAATTTGAAAAAGTTCATCGAGAACTCATTGTAAGAGAAAATAGTTCATTTCAAATAGTTCATTCGTATCAGACCGAATTCTTAATCAAATGTTTCTCGCACTCATAGGAATCATACATAAAGGCATACTTGCAAGAACAGAGAATGAAAAAATTAATTATTGTTGACCGAAGGTGAGAAGTGCAAATTAATTAAGGTTCGACGGAAAGGGTTGGCAGCGGATTCCCAGTAAAAGGCGAAGGGGAAAGCCCAAATAAAAGAAAGGAAAGCAGAGACGGATATGGTCGGGAGAATAATGATAAGTCCAAGATTAAATGAGAAAAAATTGAGAGGGAGGAATAGCAAGGGAAAGAATAATGATAGGGACTGTGAAGGGAAACCAAAGAAAAGCATAAAGTCAGAGAATAAAAGGGGAGAGGGAAAGGGAATAAACGACAGGGAGAGAGAGGAGAGAGAGAGAGAGAGAGAGAGAGAGAGAGAGAGAGAGAGAGAGAGAGTTAACCAATTTCGAAAAATGAGAGAAAAGTCACCGAGTATACAAGAAGAAACTGAAAATGCTATAAACAGGGAAGAGGTTATTTACGAAAAACGAATGAAGGGAGCATGAGTCCAAGAATGATAAAGAGGTAAACATCAGTAGTAAATATATCATTTGTGAGGGTACAAACTTGTGGAAGGAGTTCCCATTTGGTATTCATATCTCTGCTTCTTTTGTCATCTCTTTTTCGCGATATTTCTTTCACCAATGCTTTGTCTCATGTTATCGCTTCCTGAAAGAAAATGAAGTAGAAATATGACAAAAGAAAATTTATTTCTGTAATTCCAAGAAATTCTAAATAACTTGTGGGACACAGATACGAACCTGATTAGGTATTAAAAATATTAGATTAATCGTGATTTACTATAATTAATTATACCTTTGTGAAACCTACGAGTCTTGAAATAAGAAATATAATAGGTTGACAACCTTAACTAATATTACTGTAAATATTTGAATAATATATATCATAGGTCTGCCATGTAAAATCAAATTAATGGTCTCGAATTTTATCATGCTTACAGTAACTTACATTCTTCACTTAATCAGTTTCACTTGCTCCACTCTTCCGAAGAACGGTCTCCTGTCCTTATGTAAAAAAATGTATCGTTCCACCTGGTGAAAATTCCATCCCCTCCAACAAAAAGTTAATTTTAGACAAAAATACCTTCTATTGCAGTTTAGATAACACGCTCCTCTTTTCTCACTAAATAATTCTGAACTGCAAAGCATATAATTTTGACATTTATTTGCTATGAACAACTATAAAGTATTTTCAACCTAATCGGGTTCTTCAAGATGACACAGACGATATAAATTAGATTTTGATGCTTTTTCTTAAAAGGAAAATATTTATTCATAGATTCTTTTATTTCAAATAAACTACAGCAGTTACTTGCGCCGTATTCAAAACAAAGACGACTTAATGACTGCCACTTTTTAGTGAAAGGACATGATTTGCAATACATCCCGTGTTGTATGTTATATTTATAAGGATGTAACAAAAGCTATCTGTTTCTTATCTTTGTTTTTGGAAGGCAGGGGGGGGGGGGGTGCGATGAAGTAAGACTTTAATGGAAAAATGTGTCAAGTACAAAAGTGTATCTTGGAAAAGTTGTTCTCCATTTCGCCCCGAGATTAAACAAGCCACGGCCGCTTTGCATTCCCTGCACCATCCATATCTTCAGTAATGAGAATATATCACTTTATCTTACAGCCCGGAGTTGAATTCGGTGCACTTGGAAGGAAAGACCTCCAGTTTAATTTACCACTGGGTTGTGCCAGACTAAAAATTAATATGCGTCACCGTAAATCATACTAACAGAATATAACCACCTTATTCTCTGAGAGAGAGAGAGAGAGAGAGAGAGAGAGAGAGAGAAATGAGGGCAAAATATCCGTTCATACTCGCTTGTGTACCCACATTCTGCTTATTAATATCGAAGCTACTGCACCTATCTGAAAAATAATATATGCCTAAACAAAAAAATTATCCATACACACACACACACACACACACACACACACATATATAGATATATATATATATATATATATATATATATATATATATATAATATATATATATATATATATATGAGTCTGATCACATCACTGTGATTCATATATACGCATTAAGCTACAAATGTCCTTTAATATCTAATTCGCTCTACCTGGGAATTAATATATTTTTATATGTTAACTGAATGGAAATTTTTTAGTTGATAATAATTTCGTCGGCTCCCGGGCGCGAACCTAGGGACCAAGAAATTAGGACTTACAGTGAAGCGCCTTTATCCACACAAAGGCGCTTCACTGTACGTCCTGATTTTTTGGCTCCTAGGTTCGCGCTCGGGAGCCGACGAAATATTATCAACTAAAAAATTTCCATTAGTTAACATATATGAAAGTAGATGTGTTCCGAGGTAGAGCGGATTAGATATTTAAGGATATTTGTAGCTTAATGCGTATCTTATATATATATATATATAGTATATAATATAAATATGTACTATAGATACATTATATATTATATATATTATAAAATATATTATATATATATATACATATATATATATATTATAATATATATATATATTATATGATTATAAATAAATTTTAAAAAATCTAATCCGAGGGTAGAGCGGATTAAGATATTTAAGGGATATTTGTAGCTTAATGCGTATATATATATATATATATATAACTAATATATTAGTTAATAATATAATATATATATATAAAATAAAGATCAATCCGAGGTAGAGCGGATTGGGGATTTAGATAATTTAAGGATATTTGTAGCTTTAATGCGGTAGAGAGATATCTATACATATAAGATATATAGATATTAGTATATATATATATATATATATATATATTACATATTATATATCTATAATATACATAGATAAATGTTACTTAAAATATGCATATTTACATACCTCCATCCTTATTTATCTGTCTATCGATCTATCTATATATATGTATACATGTGATATATATATATATATGTATACATGTATAGTATATATATATATATATATATATATATATATATATATGTATATATATATATATATATATATATATATATATATATATATATATATATATATACGCACACACAGACACACACACACACACACATATATATATATATATATACATATATATATACTGTATGTATATATATATATATATATTATATATATATATATATATATATATATATATATATATATTCACCACAAATATTCACCTACGAATACTGTTCAGTACCGAATTCACTGTACCCCAAAAATAACTGACGAAGTATAACTGATGAGGGCTTCAGCGAGAGTCCTGGCCAACGAAAAAGCACTTATCAATTATAATTCCTTTTTGGTGCACGTTATTCACAAGGTAGTGTCAATTCTACATTATTATCATTATCATATTATTAAAACAGTTTAACCAGACCACTGACCTGTCATAGATCTGG
Source organism: Macrobrachium nipponense (assembly GCF_015104395.2). NCBI lineage: Eukaryota > Metazoa > Arthropoda > Malacostraca > Decapoda > Palaemonidae > Macrobrachium > Macrobrachium nipponense. The sequence continues at coordinate 34,201,162 of NC_087217.1, read as the reverse complement.
CCCCAAAGGGTTTGGATGAAAAGCCTAGGCTTAGAGGCCAAGCACTGGGACCAAATAGGTCATTCGGCATGATGATGGACGAGTGAATATAAAATCAAAGCCTGCACAAAGGCACACTCACACAATAAATAGATCTACTCATTTTTCCATACATGCTCACTAAAAAGATATAGTAAAATACAGAATAAGTAACACTTTCAAGTTATGTGGATTAAAAGTCTTTACATGCCCTAAGGGTTTTCGTATTCTTATTATTTACTTATTCTTACATTTTATTAATTAAATCACATTTCTTCATGAACATTAAAATCAGAATTACGGATAAAATTTCCCTTATTGATTTATTTCCTAAAGTGTCCGTTACTTATTAAGCGATATCTGTGGATTAATAATTGTATTTATAAAAACCTGGAGTTTCATGTTCATTTAAGTCCTTTTTCAAGAACATTATCCGAGTAATACTATGTTTTGTCACTGGAAGCATGAAAGTTTATATGCGACGATACCCGATGTTTTCAACAATATTTTAGTACCAAAAGTGATTCTGTAAAACAGCCAAGGATGGAGATAGAAGAAGAAAATGTGACACCTTCATAAAACTGACAAAACCTTTTAAAGCTATTTTTGTAATATAGCCACGGGTCGGTATCAGTAAAGTTGTGCTTACGCCATTTATTGGGTTTTTATCTTCTATCGAAAGTTTAGAAATGTTCCATTTTTTCTAGCTTCTCTCGTAATGACACTCCTCCCACAGAGTTTACTTTTGTTTTCCCTCTCTGGGTTCTGGTGGCTGTATTTATTTTTCATTTTTGAAAAAAATGTAGAACCAAGAGCTTCTGTAGAGATTTATCATTCCTTCTAATTCAGCGATCGTCAAAATCGGTGTCAGATAACGTTTGGGGCTGTAGCATTCTCGAGGCAAAATCTTTGTCCATAAATCCATGGCTCAGAGTCCTACAATCTTGAAAACAGGAACTTCAAGCATGACGCTCATGTTCGGATGCATATATACTAAATACAGATCATAAATTAGAAAAGTTACATTATAGTTTTTAAACTTAGTGATGAATGTCACTCAAGCAAATATTATTAAGAATTTATCTCGGAAGTAAGAAAAAATTTATATGACTTAGGCAAAATGGTAATTCTAGCAAATCTAGGACATGTGAGTCATATCTAACCGCGATATGTGGGCGATAAGTCACAGCCGCTTCTTCTCACTGCAGCTTTGTCAGGCACAAACAAAAGCTCTAAACTAAAGGGAGCGATGAGATCTTTTCTACAATACGTCGCCGGCGCCACGTTAATATATTTCCCGCTACGACAGAGGAAACATCACACCCTGCGTAGTTCATTAATCTTCCAGTATAAGTGACTGTAACTCTCTGATAATAAAGAAAAAAAAATTGCACAAAAAATAACATACTCAATTGTTTATTTCCAGTGACTGGGAGCAACTACAGCATTCATAAATAACGCATCAATAACGTTGGTAAGGTATTGCTCACGTTTCAGAAAAAAAGTTACACCATCACACTTGAAAATCAAAGACAATGAAACTATAAAAATACTTCAGTGTTGAGAGAGAGAGAGAGAGAGAGAGAGAGAGAGAGAGAGAGAGAGAGAGAGAGAGAGAGAGAGAGAGAGAGACACTTTACCTTTGTAATACATTTCCTTCTATTCCAACAGACAGTTTGATCACGACAGATGGCGACTGAGAGAGAGAACTGGTCTATGTCAAGGTAGACAAATATTTGATCTGGGAATCTTGCAGATTTCTTCTGCAACTCTAAAAAGGCTAGCTTCAACTCAGTCTTCCCATTTCCTTTATCTGCAGGATTCTGACGAAATTTCATGTTTCATTCTCCCAAATAAATACACTTACACTGGGAAGTGATAAAAAAAAAAAAAAATAAGACATTGCACTTGAAATCATACTCAGATACACTTCGGCAAGAACAAAATACTCGAGCCGAATGTGGTGAAACAACCCCTCTCTCTCTCTCTCTCTCTCTCTCTCTCTCTCTCTCTCTCTCTCTCTCTCTCTCTCTCTCTCTCTCTCTCTCTCTCTCTCTCTCTCACGTGCTTGTTCTCCTTCTCCTTGATTTTTTCTCTTTGAAGCAAAAATTTATTGATGACAGTCACTCCAATTCGTGAGCTCTCTAAATTTAAAAAGAGGTATATATGCAGACAAAGCCAGATTATTCAAACTGAAACGTGAAAAGAAATGTTTTTAAACTTGAAAACAAAAACAGACTTAGGGCGCATATACTGAGCTCATTCCTCTCAAGAAGTGAAAACGTATACCACAAGCAATGAAATACGTATTGCATCCATTAAATCCAGAGTGTGGTTAAAAATTTACATCAACTGAGGTTTAAAAATCTAAGTTGAGAGAATTATATCTGTAAAATACAACTACCACCTAAACTTATCACATTTCTTAACACATATACCACGGAATATAAAAGGAGCATAATAAATAATGAAGTGTTATGTTCTCAGTCAAACCTTGTTGCTCTCGGGTCTCTGTCGAGTCACCCCTTCCTTTAGGATGAATCGGGCTACAAAAAACAAGTCTTTTTTCAGTATTTTCATTAGACCTGTGTGCACTAATATAAATGAGTTTACAAGAAACAGATATTTAGCAAAGCAGTAAAGAATGAATCTTTAAACGTGGTTTTGTGAAAGAAAACCTGAGCCGAGATCAACAAAAGATGGTCTTTCCTTTAAATCTATATATCAGAGCAAACATGAGATGTGAAAACTTGAACATTACTGGTACCTACTTATGTGTGGACCAAAATTTTCACGTTCAGATAGCCTCTTGCCGTTCAGTTTCCAAGACTATGTTGCTCTATAAACATCTTTCAATGCTAAAACAAAAAACGTTAGATAAGTTAAAGCTATTGTGTCTTGTAAAATAGTGAATTCCTATCCTAACTCTCCCCTTTGAACGACTGTAAATATTTTGCAAAATTTGCCTAATCCATTCCCTATTATTTATTCCCAAAGCACTGGATGATAGCAGGCTTACATATTTCCTCCAAGTATGTGTATCCAAACACACACAACGTGTATTAAATAGCGTATGCTGCGGAAAACACACACACACACGCACACACACGCTGACGACTTGTCATACTACCCGTGATCCTTTCAGCTCTTGGCTCATTTTGCAGACTTATGTTTAGAAACCTATAGTATAGTAGTTAAATACTTCAAAGAGGTACAATCTTTATCTGATGACTTAAATGACCAAATAACTGGAAACTACAGGTTATTTATATAATAATTAAAAAAAAAATGAGGGAAGGAGAAATCACAGTCATAAAATAACAAAAAACAATACACCTGTAAGGGACATTTTTTTAAGATTGTGCTGCAGATGAGTGTGATTTGTTTAACAGGTTTTTACGGAAACGACCCGATATGCAGGGCATCAATGCTGAAAATGCATTTTAATTCAAGGGGAGCCCTTTTCAATATTTCTCGCATGAAAACTAAGGAAATACGTATAATACAAAAACACACTCTTGCATACCACATCTCCATGTAAAACAATACTAAACAATACTTAGTGCTATCTACTTCATCAGCACAGATGGCAGGATTATTATTCAAACTATGAGCTCCACCATCTGCAGAGAAAATTATCAGTAAATGTAATGTAGATTTTCAGAGCTACTTTTATACGGCCTACTTTGCATACCATGCAGAAAAGTAAGGACATACTCTTGCATACCACTGGTTGTCACTAATCCAATTTGATTTCGTCCTTCAAAGTTCTTATAGGGACAAAAAAAATCTACTTAATTCGCAGCAGTTATATCAGGATTATCCTAAAGCTACTAAACAATAATGAAATAAAAATTTTAAAAAGTCAGTAAACACATGAATTAAAATTTTTCATAAAACATACTTTTAAGAAATTTTAAGAAAACATATCAGAAACAATCGCTTACTTGGTGGCACGTCAGTGAATCAACAGCAGTGAGTCTCCTTTAGCAGGTCTTTAGACGCAACTTTCCCTGGTTTAGTGTTAGGCATTGACTGTGAACATATAATATCATGGCAGGCTTTCGAGCGAACAAACAACTCGAATAATAATCACCGATGGTCAAAACGCTTTGAATGTAGGTAAATGAAGCGCCAGAGGAAATGCTACAAAATCACAGAATTTAGCCACTGAAAAAATCACTGAATAATAAGTTAACCAGCGAGGATCCGTAAGATTAATTCCCTTGCTAAAAATCAAACGCGTGGCTCATCAGTCATTAACAAAGGTTTTCATGAATATCATTGTAAATCATCAATGAATCATATTATCAAGTGTGAACGATCATAACAAATCTAAGAACAAAATTATTTTAAGCTCAATAGGACATATTAAATTTCGGAGACACCCTTTGTTTATCAGTTACTTAAAAAAGCTAAAATATATGTTGTCATTGCTTACAAAATCATTTTTCAATAACCGCCTCGTCAACATAAATCATCCGTTAGTCACTAATAGAAATGTAATTATACTAGTTAACGCTGTTCCCAAATATATGACCTTAACTTCTCAAGTATATTATCTCTAACTATTCTCATACACGTGTTGTGATGGAAGTACTGAATTGGAGTGTTTTTACAATCAATGCCAACGGTCACGCAGCGTCTAACGTTCATGCCTTGCAGTGAGCTGTGACGCGGCAGCAATAATTTAGCCAGATGTACATGCTCTCTCTCTCTCTCTCTCTCTCTCTCTCTCTCTCTCTCTCTCTCAAGACGAAAGCGGAAAGTCCCAATCAGTGAAGACATCCACATCACATCCAGGTTAAGAGCAATCATAGACCTTAAACTGCATCTGATTGACATAATGAGGAACCTCAAGTAAGTTTTGCTGTTGTTGTTGTTGTTGTTGTTGGTCGCGTAGAGATGTGATTTCCATTCGCTCGTCACAGCCACCGGAACTTGATCGCTGGGATGGATTAGTTAAGAATTTCGTTCCATACTGGTACACATAACTATTCAATATGAATAGGCCTATATATAATTGTTTTATAAGTATAAATACGGTATACACACACACACTATATATATATATATATATATATATATATATATATATATATACATACATATATATACATACATACATATATATATGTATATATGTATATATATATATATATATATATATATATATATATATATATATACACAAGCGTGTGTATGTGTTTCTGTTTGTGTGCAGTCTTCCTTTTCACAAGCGGCAGCACCTAGAGTCTTATAGACAGTTGCAAATTAGTCTGAAGGGCAGCTTTTCACAAGCAACCTGCTGCTTTACATTGCAGTGTTCAAGACTTGCATCCCTGATCAAAATTGTCCGTGAACCTGTGATATGGGGAGCTCCATGACCGTAGATCTTTATTGCCCAGACTATAAAAACTTTGATATTTACTTGTGCCTGACAAAAAAAAAAAAAAAAAAAGTACCTCCATAAACTCGTCCCAGTTTTTTAAAATCTACGTTGCTTTGTCTATACGTCTTGCCATTTTCCATTCTTTTCTAAAGTGAACTCTGATAAACAAAGATATTTTTATCAATATGGGCCTACAATCTTTAGGTTATTAACGCTAGAATGACTATGCGGTCATTTTGACTGCAATTTCACTTTCAAATATATATATTTTCCCCAATTTCCCAGACAACATGATTGTCCTTGTTTTCTATAATTCACCATGATGCATAATTATCGATAAGAAAACTGGAATGGGCTTATATACTGCTCTTCGATCCATGGCCTATTATACTCGTACCTTCAACGACCGAACGGTCATTTCAATCGTTAGTATATATGGGGAGTTACTATCGTTTATTATTATGACGCGTTGATATACACATTTAGTGACTTACTATTAAGTATATGATAATTAGTGAATCCCTGCTGAGGTTAAATACAGAAAACATGTCCTCAAAACGCTCTCTTTCGGGCAAAGAAATTCTAACTTTGCTGACTACAGTATCATCCTCTCATTACGAGGGTGAGCTGCTAATATGATGAAGAAGCCGATGATGATGATGAAGATGACGCAATACAAAGTAGATAAGCTTTTGATGAAGAGGAAAACGAAGTAGCTGCGGAAAGGTCTGGGACGACCTGCTCCATTTTGACAGGCGATGATGGAACAGTGGGAAATTATTAAATAAGCAAAATAATATCGAAATGAGAAGAGTTGCGCCTCAAAATATTTTAAGAGAATTGCCTCGACCTATATCGCTTGCCAAACTTGAAATTTTTCAAGGAAATGTTCCAAGATATTTTAGATTACTCACAGACAACTACTACATAATTAATCAAACGCACCGAAGAGTGGACCGAAATTGAGGCTCGCATGAAAATGAAGAATGATTCTTGGATCACATCATTTGCAGAGGTGTATACGACTGTAGGCAATAAGTAATCCCTAACAAATATCGCTAAAGAACAGCCGCCAGAATATCTTTGGTCAAAAACTTGGGTACCTCCATTTTTCGGTCAGAAAATGTCAAGAAATCTTTTCAAAGAAATGATGAGGATCCATGGATTTGATGTCAGATCAACAAGATCCATCCGATTGCAACCTGATGAATTTGCGTTGATTTCTGAGAAGTTTCGGACAGTGGGTGAGCAGCGATTCCCACCAAAATGTAGGTGTCCATTCATACAATATATTGCCAGTAAGCCAGGCGGATTTGGTATTCAATTTTGGTTAGCAGCTCATCTAAAATCAAAATACACGCTCAGTGGATTTTCATTCTGGGTGAAGACCACAGTCGTCTTACAAATCAAACACTCTCCGAATATGCTGTTGTGAAATAATATTTTATCTATTCCGGTTTTAATAAAAACTGTATAAGTTTTTTTGTGAGATAACTGTGGAATGTCATACATTATTGATCATGTCCATCACATTATTCTATCTCCTTAATATGAATAATGACACAACAATGAATTAGGGCGTTTGAATATGATTGCATATTGATTATTTCACAATTTAAATACATGCACGGTCGTTCTATATGGGGACCACTGGTGGTCGCTCTAGTGTTAAACACTTGTACTAACATCGTATCCCAAAAATCAATTCAAAACTTGATGTTAATTTAAATTCAAATATAATCAGAATTATTTTCAAAATAAACATGAAAGCTTTTACTTTCACTTAATCAAGTCATCTAAATGCATTGATTACTAGCATATCATTTAACAAATGATCCGAGGCGGCTCCAGCCAAGAAATTGTCATATCGGATGCTGAAGCAACGAACGGTAACCAGCAGAAAGAGAAATGATGTCTCAGGATTACTGGCAGACTCCATGAAAAAAGACCGGATGGTGAAGTAACGAAAGCTAAATAGTAGAGAGAGAAATAATGATAATTCCTTAGAGCACGACAATTGAGGAAGACAATGAAGATAATAACTCAGAAGCGACAATGAACGATGTCATCATCGCTCTGAACTTGATCTTGAGGAGAGGAGATTGGGAGGGGTTCACTGTGCATCAGCCAGGTCTGGTAGAAGGCCTACATATAACATGGTGTGGCGAAACAGGTTGGTAGTACTGGGCCCTTCAGCTACCTCCATCGGTTCCTCATTTAAATGTCAGTTTCTGATAATGAAATGAATAAGAAGATGAAACACTATTATCAAAATTACGGTGGTCTTCATAGAAACAAGTTAAGTATATCTTAGTTTTATCAGACCACTGAGCTGATTAACAGCTCTCCTAGGGCTGGCCCGAAGGATTAGATATTTTTATGTGGCTAGGAACCAGCTGGTTACCTAGCAATGGGACCTACAGCTTATTGTGGGATCTGAACATCGAGAAATGAATTTCTATCACCAGAAATAAATTCCTCTGATTTCGCTTTGATAGATCGGAGAATCGAACAAGGACCCCGAGATCGGTAGTCGAGCAGGTAGCCGACTCGTCCAACGAGAAAACTGGTCTTCATAGAACTACTGATTGTTGACATTACTTGGCTAAGCCCAGGATTCTTTCTAGCATAGTGGGAGGAATTGTAGCAAAGGGTGAAGCAAGGCCTTGCTTTTGCTGTCTCGTGATTTCTGAGGCGACTGCACGTTAATATTCAAGAGTGGTGGACCTTATGGCCACGAGGACAAAGGACTGGTGGAAGTCGGAAGCAGTTGTACAGTGGAAATGTGGATCGAGTTATCATGATAGGAAGGGAAATAAAGAGATGGGATGGAAGCCGTCTCTCCTGCAGAAGATGTCATAGTTTTTGAAGAGCTGAATAACAGTGAAGGTGTGAATTAAAAACATTTTGCAAACCACATGCTTTTCCTTTTGAGCATTTTTCTGCAGCTCTGTATTTTATGGACACCATAATGCTAAAAGCTTAGAAGAAAACATTTCATTTCTTAAATGTAAATACCTTTCCACGAGTAAGTTCCTCGGACGGGTGGTTCTCGTGCTCGCCTACCAATCTGGTGGTCCGGAGTTCGATTCTCCTCCGCTTGGCCAATGCGGAATCAGAGGAATGTATTTCTGGTGAGAGAAATTCATTTCTCGATATAATATGGTTTGCATCCCACAAGAAGCTGTTCATGTTCACAATGAAATCCATCAAGCAAGCGCTGGTCTCGAACTTGAGACCAACATACTGTGAACAACAAGCAAAACCAGTTGGGCCACATGATACAACACCGACAATTCTGCTAGAATAATATATATATATATATATATATATATATATATATATATATATATATATATATATATATATATATATATATATTATACATACACACACACCAAGGAATAAATGAATGTACCTTTTATATATGCATTCCTAGAAATTAATCAATAAAAAAAAGACAACATATCGGCTAAAGGAAAGGATAAAAGGCTTTGAGCTCTCAAACAGACTCTCGTAAGCAACCTGCCCCCATACAGCCCAGGTGCAGAAAAAGACTTGCCGAAAAACTCATCTAAATTAAGTCGATGAATCCGAGAAGAAGCATTATGGAGAAGCGCACGAAAATTCCACCTACATATCTCAAATCCGAGAGTGACTTAGCATTAAATCCAGCGCTCATCCCATGTGATAAAAACACAAATTAAACCTCTAAACGCAAACCTGTGCTACCACTCACCTGGAGCTGTACATAATCTACCAATTCCAATTAACATTTTAAAGCCAACTTATCACAGCCAACTCCTCATGAACAAGTAATTATCACCTTTACAGACACAACTCACTACACTCGCTCGCCCATTAACATATGATGGATGCTGTGTTTTTGTCCAGCCTTCATGACTTAATGGGATTAGCCACGGCACAGCTTGGTCGAGTCCTGCCACTAGGGAGAGGAGCGAGGCTGGTATGGTTGAGGGGGAAGGGGAGGGGGAGGGGAGGTGGAGGACAGGATCTCCTTTTCTCAACCGCAGAGTAATGCATCTCTTCTAAGCGAACCGTCTTTTTAACGTCTCATAATATCAATTATAACGCTGACATATTTTTGCTTACCTTTAATAAACAAGTCATTTCCTGTACTTGTACGTCTCGTAAAACTAATCATAAATTTGTATAAAATACTGCTCCTTTTCAAACTTATCCTACTATTGAATAAAATTAATCTGAGATATAATGTTGTTTGTTTTAAAAAAAGGAATTGCGTTAATAATCATACAAGCTCAGTAGTTCCATTGAACACTTGCTTATTTGCAATGAAGTTAGTGACCAGAACAGATTGCACTTCCCAACCAAGTATAATATTTACACCTGGTCAGTACGTACGTATTATCATTGTAATGATTACAAAGAAAAACAAATAAATGTGAAGGCAATGCCAACAAAAAAAGAAAACAAATTAGTGCTTGAAGAGACTGCTGGGTCACCACTTCAAATATGTGACTGCTTCAATACCTCCAGAGAGAGAGAGAGAGAGAGAGAGAGAGAGAGAGAGAGAGAGAGAGAGAGAGAATCCACTTTAAAAACTCCGTATTAGCCTTACGAACACATTAACTTTTCTCGCCCATCTCAGCGTGAACTGTTACCAGAGAAGTGGATATAAATACAACTGTTCATTTTGCAACATTGATACCCTGAGGGATTCCAAGCAGCATCATTAAGTGCGCAATTATCACGCCATTCACGGGCAGTTACTGTGGCAAAAACAATTTAGTTTTATGTATCATGTTAGTAGAAGACTACTTACGGAAATAATGACTGCGGGTCGTTGGACCTTTGCTTCGTATACTTTAAACCAACTTGTAACATTTTATGAGAACACGACTTCAGATGATAATTAGATACTGGAAATACATTACCTTACATGGAAAAATATTGGATGACTACAACTGCAATACGTTTGATGCAATCAGAGATTGTGAGGCTCACAGTATTTCCATGTTGAGAGATAAATTCTTCACGCTTTAAGGAAATAAAGATATACTTTTGAAAACCTTACACAGACCTTTAGACTGTGATAGTCTGTTGCGCCTTTGCAGTATATCGTGATGTAATTTAAAAGCATGAGAAGTTGACTTCATAATTATTTCCTAATAATATCAATATATACATACATACATACATACATACATACATACATACATACATACATACATATATGTATATGTATATAATATATATATATATATATATATATATATATATATATTATGCATATACTATTCGAGCTACAAAATGTCCTTTAATATCTAATTCGCTCTACCTCGGAATTAATATATTTTCATATATTTTGCTATTGTTATTGTTTTGTTTGTTAGTATGGTGCTTTTACGTTGCATGGAACCAGTGGTCATTCGGCAACGGGACAAAAATATGTAAACCGAAGGGGAATTTTTTAGTTGATAATAATTTCGTCCTCTCGTGGGTTCGAACCAGCGGCCAGCGGTCAGAGAAGAAATCAGGACTTCAGTGATGTTATCGAACGAAATTATTATCAATTAAAAAGTTACCCTCCGGTTTAGATATATGAGAATATATTCATTCCGAGGTAGAGCGAATGAGATATTAAAGGACATTTGTAGCTCGAATAATTTATAAGAATCACGGTGATGTGATAATTTATTCACACACACACCACACACACACACACACACACACATATAATATATATATAATATATATATATATATATATACATTTATACATTTATATAATAGTATATGTATATTTCCATGTAAGGCAATGTATTTACAGGATACAGTTATCATCTGAAGCTATGTTCTATGTTCTCATATATTGTTTCTACCTGGTTTAGCACAAACATATTATACATATGTATGTATAAATACACACACACATATATATATATATATATATATATATATATATATATATATATATATATATATAGTGCTTCAGCATTCAATTATAAAAAGTCCAGAAGGAGTCCATGATACTATATTTAAAAGGCCACGTTTATTATATGAGACGTTTCGCACAACTGTGTGCATCATCAGTCTGTGAATAAAATACAAAGACATATTAAAATCATATAAAGTTAAAAGGAATTCACAATTTTAAAAAATAAAGTCAAAAAAAGATTAAAAAGAGCAGTAAATAAAAAGAGAGACTACTAAAAACACCAACCGTCCATGATCAGAGGTGAAGATGGAATGAGTTACAGTTGGCAGAGAGAAGCGACGACAACTATGCCATGTACATGTGACGAGGACAAATTACCGTTTAATGAGGGCACCAGTCTCTTTTAATATATAACGACTCAAGCGTTGTTAGTTGGTCAGGATGTTTTACATAATCAATTATTGTAAAATGTTCTTTTTTAATTTCAGTCTTGCATATTATTGAGTGGTTTCTGATATTGGAAAATTCTGGTTGTTTTATCCTTTGACCTGTACGGAAGCTAAAGCCAAATGGCTACAATATCTGACCCTCAGCAACCTCCGAGTCGATCCAACGTAAGAGCCCGGACATCCAGGGCATGTGAATTTATAAATAACGTTGGATCTCATGAAGGGCTGAAGGCGATCTTTAAAGTTAAAAAACGATCGAATAGTGCAAGGATTACTCGACACAAGCCTGACTTTAAGACACGGAATTTCCTGTTCAATTATACGAGTGAGGTTTAAGATAAATTTTGAATCTGAAAAATACGGAACAGTAGCATAAAATATTTTCTTCGGTACATCAAAAGTAGTTGTTGATGGATGCAAGAATTTGTTAAGTACCTTGTTGGTAATTTTATGTACTAAATCTTGTGGAAATGAATTGGCTTTGAAAAAGTTTGCCAAGAAAGACATTTCATTGTGAAATATTTGCCATGAGGAAGAATATTTGAGGCTCTTATTAATCAGCGTATAGATGGTGTTGAGTTTAAATGAGTATTGGCAAGAGCTATAAAAGTTATTGGTTAAACCCGTATAAGTTCGTTTTCTGTATACTTGCCGTGGTGAATTCCGAGTTATTTCTCGTTACCTTAATATCAAGATATGGAAGGCTGCCTCGCTCTCTACCTCCATAGTAAAATTAATCTGAGAATGAGCGTTATTAATGAATTCTAAAAAACAAGGAGCACTGCCATGAATGTCTAAATAAAGCAAAAGTATCATCCACATATCTTCGATATAAAAAGGGTTTAAAATTAGGGTCACAACTGTTTAAAAGTTTTGATTCTAATCAGACATAAAAAAGTTAGCAGAAATGGGGCCCAAAGGAGACCCCATAGCAACTCCATCGACCTGCGAGTAGAGTTGTTTATTAAAAATGAACATCGAATCTTGCACAGCAAGATCGAGAAACTGTTTAAAAGTCAACCGGTCAAAACCATGAAATGTTGTATCATCATCAATAAAAATTTTGTCAAGTATAATATTAATAGTATCATTTAGTGGAACATTTGTAAAGAGGGACTCAACGTCGAAGCTGACCATGTAATAGTCCCATCTTGCTTAGTGATTAATTGCTGGAATTCATAGCCGTTTCTTAAGGAATACTCATTGTTACTTAATTCAGACAGTAATCCAGCTAAAAATTTAGAGATAGAGAAAGAGGGGCTATTATATGCAGCCATAATTGGTCTAAGTGGCAAGTCAGGCTTATGTATTTTTGGTTGTCCATATAGTATGCTAAATGACGAACCAGTAACAAACAGTTGTTGATAGATAGTTTCATTTATAATGTTGTCATTTTTAATTTTTCTAAGAAATTTGTTGATCTTATCTTCCCTCTTATATATATCAAGAAATGTTGGTTCACCATGAGACTTAAACTTCGTACAGTCAGATAAGATATTTTCCATTTTCCTGACATAATCATTTTTGTTCAAAATAACAACTCCCTTGCCTTTATCAGGTTTACATATAACAATATCTTCTCTCTCTTTAAGTTTCAACAGTATTTTCAAATCATTTGGTCTAAAAAATGGTGTCCAGTTAGTTTTAAGATTGAGGTAAGTTTTATGAGTTAGGTTGGAAATTTTCTGTTGAAGATTGCCTATATTTTGATTAAAATCTAACTTCATCAGTCTTTGGAATAACATCTCAAAAGGTAAGAAAAATCTGGCATAGTTGGGTCTAAAAGACGGAAGGCAGAAATCCAACCCAAAATAAAGTAAAAACTCTTCTCTCTTTGATAAAACATAGTCAGAGTAGTTAAAAATACACTTGTTTCTTAGCTGGAATTCAGGAATAACAACACCAAGGTTCAACAATTTTCTTTGATGTCTACTAAAAATATCAGAAATATAATTATTAATAAAATTACAAAACATTCTTTGGTATAGTAAACGGTCTAGCATGGATAAATCATCGTATAATAACTTCTTGAGTTGTTCCGTATCAGTGGATAGTTTCTTAATAGCAGCAATTTTACAATCAATTTCTTTCATCAATAGAGTCCTGAGCGTATCCTTATAGAAGTCGGTATTGTATAGCGTGGATTTGTACAGTTTAAAGCGGACGAATTTTGGAAAGACATCATTCAACTGGCAGTATTGAAGAAAGTCCAAATCAGCCTTCGCCTTTTCCAGTCTAAGCGTTGTTTTTTCAAGTTTTCGTGACGTAGAGATAGTAATGGACGGATAGCGGTGCTTCAGCAGTTGAGAAAAGTGTTGAATTCCTCGGAGTCGGAGACGAAAGGCAAACAGGAGGACGAAGAAGAGCTTCAGTATCATCTTTGGAAAATATACGGTGCTTCAGCATTCAATTATAAAAAGTCCAGAAGGAGTCCATGATACTATATTTAAAAGGCCAAGTTTATTATATATGAGACGTTTCGCACAACTGTGTGCATCATCAGTCTGTGAATAAAATACAAAGACATATTAAAATCATATAAAGTTAAAAGGAATTCACAATTTTAAAAAATAAAGTCAAAAAAAGATTAAAAAGAGCAGTAAATAAAAAGAGAGACTACTAAAAACACCAACCGTCCATGATCAGAGGTGAAGATGGAATGATACTGAAGCTCTTCTTCGTCCTCCTGTTTGCCTTTCGTCTCCGACTCCGAGGAATTCAACACTTTTCTCAACTGCTGAAACACCGCTATCCGTCCATTACTATCTCTACGTCACGAAAACTTGAAAAAACAACGCTTAGACTGGAAAAGGCGAAGGCTGATTTGGACTTTCTTCAATACTGCCAGTTGAATGATGTCTTTCCAAAATTCGTCCGCTTTAAACTGTACAAATCCACGCTATACAATACCGACTTCTATAAGGATACGCTCAGGACTCTATTGATGAAAGAAATTGATTGTAAAATTGCTGCTATTAAGAAACTATCCACTGATACGGAACAACTCAAGAAGTTATTATACGATGATTTATCCATGCTAGACCGTTTACTATACCAAAGAATGTTTTGTAATTTTATTAATATTATATTTCTGATATTTTTAGTAGACATCAAAGAAAATTGTTGAACCTTGGTGTTGTTATTCCTGAATTCCAGCTAAGAAACAAGTGTATTTTTAACTACTCTGACTATGTTTTATCAAAGAGAGAAGAGTTTTTACTTTCTTTTGGGTTGGATTTCTGCCTTCCGTCTTTTAGACCCAACTATGCCAGATTTTCTTACCTTTTGAGATGTGTTATTCCAAAGACTGATGAAGTTAGATTTTAATCAAAATATAGGCAATCTTCAACAGAAAATTTCAAACTAACTCATAAAACTTACAATTCTTAAAAACAACTGGACACCATTTTTTAGACCAAATGATTTGAAAATTACTGTTGAAACTAAAGAGAGAGAAGATATTGTTATATGTAAACCTGATAAAGCAAGGGAGTTGTTATTTGAACAAAAATGATTATGTCAGGAAAATGGAAAATATCTTATCTGACTGTACGAAGTTTAAGTCTCATGGTGAACCAACATTTCTTGATATATATAAGAGGGGAAGATAAGATCAACAGATTTCTTAGAAAAATTAAAAATGACAACATTATAAATGAAACTATCTATCAACAACTGTTTGTTACTGGTTCGTCATTTAGCATACTATATGGACAACCAAAAATACATAAGCCTGACTTGCCACTTAGACCAATTATGGCTGCATATAATAGCCCCTCTTTCTCTATCTCTAAATTTTTAGCTGGATTACTGTCTGAATTAAGTAACAATGAGTATTCCTTAAGAAACGGCTATGAATTCAGCAATTAATCACTAAGCAAGATGGGGACTATTACATGGTCAGCTTCGACGTTGAGTCCCTCTTTACAAAATGTTCCACTAAATGATACTATTAATATTAGACTTGACAAAATTTTTATTGATGATGATACAACATTTCATGGTTTTGACCGGTTGACTTTTAAACAGTTTCTCGATCTTGCTGTGCAAGATTCGATGTTCATTTTTAATAAACAACTCTACTCGCAGGTCGATGGAGTTGCTATGGGGTCTCCTTTAGGCCCTATTTTTGCTAACTTTTTTATGTCTGATTTAGAATCAAAACTTTTAAACGGTTGTGACCCTAATTTTAAACCATTTTTATATCAAAGATATGTGGATGATACTTTTGCTTTATTTAGACATTCATGGCAGTGCTCCTTGTTTTTAGAATTCATTAATAACGCTCATTCTCAGATTAATTTTACTATGGAGGTAGAGAGCGAGGGCAGCCTTCCATATCTTGATATTAAGGTAACGAGAAATAACTCGGAATTCCACACGGCATATACCAGAAAAACGAACTTATACGGGTTTAACCAATAACTTTTATAGCTCTTGCCAATACTCATTTAAACTCAACACCCATCTATACGCTGATTAATAGAGCTCTCAAATATTCTTCCTCATGGCAAATATTTCACAATGAAATGTCTTTCTTGGCAAACTTTTTCAAAGCCAATTCATTTCCACAAGATTTAGTACATAAAATTACCAACAAGGTACTTAACAAATTCTTGCATCCATCAACAACTACTTTTGATGTACCGAAGAAAATATTTTATGCTACTGTTCCGTATTTTTCAGATTCAAAATTTATCTTAAACCTCACTCGTATAATTGAACAGGAAATTCCGTGTCTAAAGTCAGGCTTGTGTCGAGTAATCCTTGCACTATTCGATCGTTTTTTAACTTTAAAGATCGCCTTCAGCCCTTCATGAGATCCAACGTTATTTATAAATTCACATGCCCTGGATGTCCGGGCTCTTACGTTGGATCGACTCGGAGGTTGCTGAGGGTCAGATATTGTAGCCATTTGGGCTTTAGCTTCCGTGCAGGTCAAAGGATAAAACAACCAGAATTTTCCAATATCAGAAACCACTCAATAATATGCAAGAATGAAATTAAAAAAGAACATTTTACAATAATTGATTATGTAAAACATCCTGACCAACTAACAACGCTTGAGTCGTTATATATTAAAAGACTGGTGCCCTCATTAAACGGTAATTTGTCCTCGTCACCTCTGTACCTGGCATAGTTGTCGTCGCTTCTCTCTGCCAACTGTAACTCATTCCATCTTCACCTCTGATCATGGACGGTTGTGTTTTTAGTAGTCTCTCTTTTTATTTACTGCTCTTTTTAATCTTTTTTTTGACTTTATTTTTAAATTTTAAAATGAATTCCTTTTAACTTTATATGATTTTAATATGTCTTTGTATTTTATTCACAGAC
Organism: Macrobrachium nipponense; assembly: GCF_015104395.2. NCBI lineage: Eukaryota > Metazoa > Arthropoda > Malacostraca > Decapoda > Palaemonidae > Macrobrachium > Macrobrachium nipponense. The sequence goes on along the minus strand of NC_087217.1, from coordinate 34,184,050 downwards.
TGATGATGCACACAGTTGTGCGAAACGTCTCATATAATAAACGTGGCCTTTTAAATATAGTATCATGGACTCCTTCTGGACTTTATATATATATATATATATATATATATATATATATATATATATATATATATATATATATATATAAGTATGGAGACAGGAGCAATTACTCCAATATGTCTATATATATATATATATATATATATATATATATATATATATATATATATATATATATATATATATATATACACACACACACAAACGTGTGTGTGTGTGTGTTCATTTCACACCTGTTTGTGTCATTGTAAAATAAAAATATGTAATGCCACGAGAGAGAGTTCCATGTAACGTGACGACTGGACTGAATGAGCATCTGTTGGAAACCAGTCACAGAAAAGAGACTGTGAGGGATCCTTCCCCTGGATCCCCTGTGGTGGAAGAGAAGGATGGATGATCGAATGCCTTAAAGCAATAAAAGAATGTGGAGAAAACAATGCCAATTCTAACAAGAGTTCGATAAGAATGAAAACAAAATAAAATCAAAGAAGAACTTGGTTTATAATGGGGTAATATGAGCTCTTTTATTATCTTACCAAATTGCATGTAATCATCCGATTTTCCATCTCATTTCTTGATTTGCTTTGTTCTTAAGAGGTACGTTCCCAAATGTTATGAATCCACTACTGGAGACAGGCTACGGCTAGGAATCAATTATTGAATGTTTTTAAACTTTTTTATTTCCGCTTCTTACATCCAAGTTGGGCTCTGCGCCTTTCAAGAAGAAATGAATTTATCATTGCCTTAAGGGGATTATCTTTCGGACATTTCTCTTTCTCTCTCTCTCTCTCTCTCTCTCTCTATTACAGGTCAAGTGGTGATCTGGCTGTTTTATTGAATATCACTGTTCTTCTGCTGACACGTACCTTTTGTCTGTCTGTCTGTCTGTCTGTCTACATATACGTGTGTATCATAGTTTATATATATATATATATATATCATATATACTATATATATATATATATATATATATATATATATATATATATATACAAACTAGGTACCGACTTATGCTGCTTAAAGTTAGAGTACAAATGAAGTTGAATAAAAACTTCTACTAGTATTCCGAGACTTGAAAAAACCCAAACCAGATGTAACAATCGAGAAAGCAGGAAAAAAAAAGTGCCCTATCACTGCCTCCAATATCCCCCCATTAATACAATTTAAACCAACATTTTTGTAACATGAAGAAACGTGGTCGATTTTCTCAAAGTTGTTAGGCTTGGGATTAAGACTTTCCACAGAATACCTAATTGCAGGCTTCGTCTGATTCGGCCATTAAGTGACCCAGCGCTAAAGGATATTTCCTTACTTGGATTTCACCATCAGGGGCGACGCTGACACACTTGCACATCCGATGAGGGTATCGTTGCTGGGAACTTTGCAAACGCTTCTCTTGCGAGCGCGCACTATCATTACTTGGTCAGCCCTACGTCAGAGTGCATTACCACAACGTTCGTCAGCCGTTGCACTTAAATATGGCACTTAGCGATAACAAATGACACTTAGTTTTTCTTTTCACCTCATTTACTAATGAACGATAGCCAACATTGCCAAGGCTGAAAAGAAGCCCTAAAGGACCAAAATATTTCCCACTGAAATGAAAATCGGTTTCAGCAACCCCTCTGGATTACTGGTTTATTTGTAACCAATTATTTTTTGTCATTGTTGACATAACGCAGGTTTAAGAGAAATTAAAAAAGGGATTCACTTATTTTGAATTATTTTGTATATAAAGTTTCATCTTTGAGTCGTGTGATATTTTTCAGTCAGTTGTAGGAAAGTGAAACCAACGAACTTTTCAGTCCTGCTCCCATTTCAGTTAATATGATCTACTCCAGTTGTAAGGTGTCGCCTGTGCGGCCAACGCCCGTTTCTGTCACAGTTCCAGTCTGAGGAAAAATAGTTTCGAAACCGCAAGCAACATCGACAAAAATATAATAAATAAATAAATAAATAAAAATAAGCAGAAAATGAGGCGAAGGAACAATCGAGTTTTCTGTACAGTATATAATTCTGTATGAAACTCTCAGCCAAGGCCAATGAAACTCTGAGCCGCAGCCCGTGAAACTTTCACCTAGTGTGCTTTCGGCACCTATAGCGGTGCCAGACGCACTATCATGGCTAACTATAACCTTAAATTAAATATCATCTATTGTGGCTAGAGGGTTACAATTTGGTATATTTGATGATTAGAGGGTGGATGATCAACATACCAATTTGCAGCCGTCTAGCATCAGTAGATTTAAGATCTTAGGGCAGAAAGAAAAAGTGCGGACGGACAGACAAAGCCCTCTCAATAGTTTTCTTTTACACAAAAGCAAAAAAGGTCTCACACTTGGTTTTCTTGGAGTCCATCTCCAACCTTATTATCATGTTCATGACATAGGATACGAGTTTGCAAACTATAAAACAGCAGCTAAGACCAACGAGCCATTAAAGAGGCTCAATGGTCATAGTCGCTTCACTTCTGTTGCTTCCTATAACCAGGCCTCATTCGAATCCCACTTGTGACGAAGCACTCATCACTTAAAATTCCTCTTGGATGTAAATTACTCACGAGGTACAGAATTGAACATTTCTCGAAATTTATGGCTTAATATAGGGGTTCCCAACCTGGGGTACATGTACCCCTATAGTGGTACATTTGTACTCTTCAGAGGGTACGTTGGATCTGAGAGAATAGCCAGTATTGCGCAATACACGATGTAATCTGCATTGAGATTGCACAATGTCGTCTTTACTCTTTTATTTCCTCATTTAAGCAGCGCTTTTACTTGAGTTACATCAAGAGTAGGGTGACTACCATTTGTTTTTCACTTCTATGGAACTTCCCGCGGCTGTAATCTGTACCTGTACCGAACCTGCAAAGATGTGGTGCATCATAGTACCTTAAGTTATGAATTTAAGTGAGGCTCGTGAGCCTAGTCTATTGATGTTATGGATAATCATAAAAAAAAATCTATGTATATGATGCATCGAAATATTTCATAAATTACATATATATTTAGTATACCGAAGTTATATTCTTATGAAGTCTACACAAAATTATATCAATATCAATTTCACTGTTTTTGTTTTTCATCCTCAATTTTCTGGGGTACACAGGAATCTATAAAAATGCCCAAGGGGCACAGAACACCAAAAGGTTGGGAACCCGTCTTAACATTTGCCGATATATATATATATATATATATATATATATATATATATATATATATATATATATATATATATATATATATATATATATATATAACGCATTGCAAACTATGAAAGAGATAATTTTCAGTAAAACTGAACTAGCTAATCGAAAATATGGTGGTGCCAGTCAACATTTTTGTAATCTAGTGCAAGATTAATTTCACCGAAGTAGTCACCTATTTAAAGCACACAAAGAATATCCCATCAAGATCAAGCAACAATCTAATGTTCGTTTTTTTTTCAAGCCTCACGTTGACTGACAGGCTAAAAATAAAATGTAATATCCTCCATTTCAAAGTCCAGTGAACAAGTAAATAAAAGGAAAACGTATGAAAAAATTGTTTTGTGCTAATAAGTAACACGCAAAAGCATGACGAGTAAATAGGTTTTCATTATTATTAAATTGTAATTAGAAGTGAAAACTTTAGCAAAATCTAAAACAGGCTGAAGGCTCATACGCTACAAATTAAATGTTTGGTAAAATAAGAATGCACAGCAAAAATCTGATGAAAGGAGACAACAGAGAATCAACGCAACAAAAAGACCATTATAAATGCAATGAATTCTTTGTGCTAAAAAGAGAAAATAAACATGGTAAATTTAAATCAGCCGATAACAACTGAAATATTAAAATAACCACAAAGAGGGATATAACTATGAACCAAAGATGCTACAGAGTACACAAAGAGACTAGTTAGCCATTTGAGACGTACTACGGCGCCAGTAGAGAAAACTGGCGGCAGTGGTCAAAATCAAAATGCATGACGTCATAAATTCTAATCAATGGGAACACGATGTAGGAAGTAATAGCATTTAATGTAGTTTTAAAAAATTTTTCTATAATAAAAGTAATATACAACTAATATATTTTAAGTATTGTAATATACGTATAATGTCAATTATATATAATATACTTATATAGTATGCATCAAAGATACTGCATGCAGTATGCACTAAATAATATACTGAATAATATAAAAGTAAAATTCTAATACATACCTGTACAAAAATATAACTATACAGACTGTAATAATTTGCTTAATTTTTTATTCGTGGCTTGTAAAGTAAATTTCCTTCAGTTACTTTCAATTTATTTTTTATGCCAAAAAAAAAAAGATAAAAAGACTGGTTAAGGTTTTTCTCCCTCCCACCGAAGGTTGTTATTATTTAAGCTGTACCTCAATATGAGAGTTGTTTTTTCTCTTTTCCCGTATTTAGTCGGCTGGATGCTCGTTTGGTGATTTGCGGGTCGATGCCTCACTTTTGGTGGGGACCGTTGGCTGAGGATGAAAAGGAGTATGGATTCGACTCCTTTATCTTGGAGGCTTCCCTGAAGGCCTTGCCTCTGCATTTGCCCCCTTTTCAACTGTATTACGAAGGACGTGGACGGTGTTCCTCCTCCTAATTACTGAAATCGCTGTGGAAGCTGGAGTTTTGTTGTTTGTGAAACATCTCCTCTGCCCTGATCGGGCGCCCTTCCTGTGTGCTGTAGAGGATACTATATATACTCCCCTTTATCTACGTCTCTGCATCTCTGGACACGCTTGCTGCCCTTGGGAGGGTATCCTGTTATGTCCATGGGTCCTGCTTTCGTCCTGAAACCTCCGGAGTCGTGGAAAGGCTTGATTCTGTTTCGATAGCCGATAAGGATATAAACTGATTTATTCGTTATTGACGTTACTGACGCGGGTCAGTGTATCCTCCGGCTGCAGACCCCTTCGTGATTCCGGAGCAGTTGATTGACAGCCGTGTGTGTGTTGAGTGGTGGTGCTATGAACCATATACTTTCTGCGTGCAACCACCTTTGATGTTAGATCAATAGTGATTTGTAATAGCAAGTTATTTGTATTTATGTATGTTAATATTTTTGAGTAATTTTATAATCTAGGATCTAGGTTCTTTCCCCTTTTCATTATCTTCTAAAAAAATTTCAAGGCTTTCCAGAAATAAGTTGCTTTCCTCCCTCCTCCTCGCTACTGTCTCTTGCTCTATCTTGTGAATGAGGGTATTCTTAGGTAAAGTTTTTTTTACTCCATAATCAGTTTTTTATATATATTTTTGTGGGTTTAACTTAAGATTTATCTATAATAAATACTCAAGTTTTGATCAGTATTTTCGTTATCCTCTTTGAGTGTTATTGTTGTGTTTTTCACTGTTTGGAGATCTTGCCCTTTGGCCTTAAAAGTAAAAAGCCTCTTCTTGCCACTTATAATTCTTTTGAAAATTGTGAGTAATGTTCATAACAATACACACACACACACACTATATATATATAATATATATATATATATATATATATATATATATATATATATATATAGTGTGTGTGTGTGTTCGTGTAATATATACAATATGCATACAAGCGTGTGTATATAATATGAATTTATAAGCAGTAGTTTATTTCTACATACATTTTTACAATAAATGTACAGTTCTGTACATATTCAAGTTATGTAAAAAACACATTCATATAGACATATTTCTATTATTTGCACTTTATTAGGACAATCTGAATAATATAGAATAATGCAAGTCCAAAAATAAAGAACAATGGAGGGAAACATTTTGCAGACGACGTGTTTACATTGCTGACGTAGGTCCTGACGTTCCATGTGACTCACTGCCTCGTCCTTACTGACGAATTAATGAACACTGCTGGTGGCTTTCGAGATACGCATGCTCTTATGGAAAAAAAAATAGAGTTGAGTATCTTTGTGTACTCTATGGTATCTTTGCTATGAACAGCCTCGGAAACAATTACAACAAGGAATATTATCCAAGTCTACCTAATACAACGTTAAAAACACTAAGAATTGTAGAGCACAGAAGGTGATTTTAATAGAGAATTGGATAACGTATCGCTTTAAATTGAGCTTTGTGTTGTTTCTTCCGCTTTGGCGAAAGACTGGTTGTCTTTTCTTACGACTGTAGTTCGTAAGCATTACTAGTTCCTCTTTTCTTCTCTCCTACGTTGTATCTTATTAAAGTGGTTCTTCTTAGAATAAGGGAGATGATTCAAACGGATAAGTTGATAACAGTACAACAACTTTATTTCTCAACTCCATTACAAGAGAGATAGTTCGGTCATGAGACCGTTCCGTTTGATCAATCGAATAGAACTGAGTTCTTAGAGCATCACGTCGATAGCGAAACATTAGCTATCTCAGCGATTCACATAAAAAACATACGTAGTTCGCCGGCTCGGAAGTTACAAGTTTCCGGCGCAGGTTAACAGGTCAACCGCTTCCCATGGAAGGTGTTATGAAAAGTTGATAAAGGTATGAATCGATGATGTTTTCAAACAAACTTAAACCAGGCTACTGCAGGCATTGCACAGCGTGATCTAGATTTGTGTTAGTCACGTAGGACGCTCCTAATTCACCAATGACCCCTCAGGTCATGGATTCTATTTACAGGTATGTAATTATCTGTTTCAAAACATGTATTTATTACATTTGTACATCAATTTCTCAAAACCAAAGTTCTGAACATTAATTTCTTTATCGTTCCTTTGAATGTAAACTTAATCAATCCTCCATCCCACCCAACCACTCCCCTGCACACACATACACACACACACACACACACACACAAACACTGACACACGGACAAATAAGATTATTGTATAAGCACAATAAAACAAAGACATCAAGCGTATTTAGACTAATAGTTCTCAACATAAAATGCGATAAAAGGCGATGCCTTCATGAAAGAAGGAAGGTATGATGATCTCGAATACATACACACAGAATGAAAAAAAACAAAAGTCAGTCTTAGCTAAAAGACTGAACGCCAGCAAAGAGCAGAGGAAGACGCAGACGACTTGCGAGGGGAAGGTTGGCATGTTCGGACACAGAGATGAGGAGCTACTTACAGCAGCGTTATGACTTTATTATGATGAAGGGTTATTGCTATTTGCTGTCCAACGCCAGAGAGAAGCACATTCTAGAGAGAGAGAGAGAGAGAGAGAGAGAGAGAGAGAGAAGAGAGAGAGAGAGCTGGGAAGGGAGAAGGGGAAGGGAAGGAGTTCATAGGGAAAGAAAAGCCCAATGCAAAACTTGTGCTCCATCACATTTGAATTTGAATGTTAAACAGACTCAACACGAGGATTTTTCCGTATTGTTCACTTATTTATAACCACTTGCCGACTGCACCTCTAACAAAGAAACAAAAAAGATAAAAAGGGGATGAGGACGCGAGATAAAGGAAAAAAAATATATGGCATGAATAATCTATGAAAGCTGAATGCGCAGAACAAAGGAGATGTGCGCCATTTCGAAGAAGCGGAGGGAGCAATAAATTACCAGCGTGCATTGGAAAATACTGGGGGAGAAAGAGAGTGGTGGATTAATGCCCTGTTCCCGTGATATTACGTCGAGTGTATTATAGCATAACTCACATTAAACATTAGAGCAAATAGCCCGCGGAGGATCCAACGAAGAAGCCAGTTGTCCATTCACTCGCTTTCCGGGAATAATCTATCACAAGGCGAATATAAATAGCACCTTCTTTACCCTTCTTCATACTATTACTACTACTCTACTACTATTACTAATACTGTAAAGAGTAATAGGCTTTTGTGAAGCCTTGGTAATATATCATTACACATCATACTCAATTTGTTTCATATGAACTTCAGAAAAATCATTCATCATCTGATGCAAAAGCCTCAACTCCTAGCCAAATAGCTTTCCTCTCTCTCTCTCTCCCAAAAGTTAAAAAGTATTTTACATATACCATGAACTGATTTTTTTATTGTAATTTGAGAAAGAGAGAGAGAGAGAGAGAGAGAGAGAGAGAGAGAGAGAGAGAGAGAATGATTTTTTACAGCACTATTCATTGAAAGCGTTTCGAGGCAGAAACTCGTGCGACGTCCGTCAGAAATAAAACTCACGAGATCGACTCAACTTGAGCGATTCCAGGCAACGGAGCCTCTGAGTCTCCTTCTTAACTTCATCGACTCTCGACTTCCTTCCTCCGGCTCGACTCAGTTCAGCATTACTTTATTTTTCTGAAACTTCTCAGTATGAGAGGAACCATTAAGTTCTTTATTTTTAGTAACTCAATAACTCACACTGAAACATTATCTATTTAGGAGTCTTTTACAATAACTTGATATCATCTAAATTTCCCACAGTACTTACTTTATCTGAGACGAATGGCGATCTTACAATTACCCATTGATCGTTTTTCTCTAAATATATTTTGCACGAGGAGGTTACCGAGGGTCAGAATTGACTTTAATCGTGGATTGAATTTTCGTACTGGCTGTATGCTCTCCAATCCCAAACATTCTTGCATAACAAACCATTATAAAAATATAAAACATATATTGAGAGAAATGATTTCTGTATCATAGGTCATACAACTAATGCATACGAACTGCCTATCATGAAATCAATATTTATTAAAAACTGGTTCCCCAGTTAAATACCGAGACTTTTTTATAAAACTTTTTATTTATGCATACTCATTCTGTCTTCTGACTTCTTTGCATAAGGTTGGTTAGCTGTCTTTGGTCTTCCTTTCATTTTTTTTCATTTGGATTGCGTTGTATTTAATTAATTTTATTGATTTCTAGAGTAATCTTAAGAGTAATGTTATTCAATATTTAACAGATTCCCTGATGATGTAATAAAATTATTACGAAACGTTGGAAATAAAGAATTATGCTATATTTAGTTCATTTCCATGGTTCATCTTCGCATTGATGTGTCCTACTGGCCGTCACCTACCTTTGTCTATATATATATATATATATATATATATATATATATATATATATATATATATATATATATATATATATTATATATATATATATATATATAATATATATATAATATATAAGATATATATATATATATATATATAATTATAATAATATATATATATATATATATATATATATATATATATATATATATATATATGTATATATGTACACACACATATATATATATACATATATGTGTGTGTGTGCACGTGTGTGCATTCACATTTAGGGTGTGTGTGTGTAATTGCATTAGTGAAGAATGATGGAGCTACCTGTGTTACCGAAATACTATCGTGCAGAAAAGTCTGTTCCCTTAGCCATCCAGAGAGTGAACAGAATCCGCTAACTAAGAAACTCCTTAGCAGTTGAACAAGTGACTAATGCAACCAATAGATGTCCACCGTAAGGAATACTGGAATGGATGGAGTGGGAAGAAGATATTTTCTCGAGTATAGAGGAAATTCTCCATATTCTAATATCGTTAAGAAACTGATTGTAACGTTTTTGTTGTTGACAATAGTACTGGGTTTGAGTGTAAAATGTGCAGTTCAGGAAATATGCGAAATGAATATGAGAATAAAAGTGCTTAAAAAATCTGTATTCATGAATGAGTATTTCCTATAGATTATCGTATCTCATCAAGAGACATGACTGTCCACAAGATCGGTACAAAACATTTTAGCAACAGTGTTTACGGTGGCGTTCTATAATCTGCAAGCTGCCTCTTTAAAAAAAAAAAAAAAAAAAAAAAAAAATAAACATTTACAGCAGCAGGTTAGTAAAATTTTCAGTTTCCTTGCGTTATTGAGGTAGCATCCACAATCCGCTGCTGGTGCATCCTCTATATTTAAACGTTCATAGATCAGTTATATTCAATTATATTACGTGAATGGGCCAACATCCATAGTGGAAGTGGGCGTTATGGGTGATGGCAACCCAATGCCAGGTTTTAGACACTTACAAATTATGGCTATACGTATTTTTTTTTTTCGAATACTAATACAAATGAAAGATTCAGATACTTTCACCAATGTAACAAATTCATATTCAGTAAAAAGATGGAAAGAAAGAAGCAGAGGAAAACATCAATCATAGCACAGAGGTAAAGACAACAAATTAATAGAAGAGAGTTTCTAGGTAATTGGTAGTCTAATAGACTGAACTAGCTAATGAGTTTTTCAGTATAGATTATTTGGCGGTTTTGTTGGTGATATGAGGTTACAGCAACGACAATGCGCTGAGAATTGAATAACCGTCTACCTGTCCAATTGTGATTATTGCTAATGCAGAATGCCATGGACATGAAAACTAATAATCCACAAACAATATTATGGTGATGACCCTTTTCAAATTAACATATACCAAAGGCTTAGGATGACGCTATCCCATACCTGTGGTCTCTCTGGACCAGCAGAGGGAACGGACTTTTGTGCACGATATTAAGTTCTGTGCATTTGTCCCCAATCCCCATCCCCCAGGTTTTTAGTGGTACTAAATTACTGTGCATTTCAGGGCCGTGTCTAACTGATTTTCGTCGATAAAATTTTACCAAAGCATCAGGTATGGATCGTATTTGGGAAATGGCTATTTGAAGTCACAGCCTAATTGACAAAAATATGCAGTGATGTCAATTGTTGATAATCAAGGCCCTTATCAGAGTAAATCAAAGAAATTTAAAAGGAAACTTAGCTAAATTTAGTAAGTACTAAAATATTTGACCATTTTGTACAAAAAGCTAGGCAAATCATTGTTGAGAATGATGATAATATTACGGTTTCCATTGTTGATACCACGAATAATTAATAAGAATTTGGTATATATACATATGACCATATAAATATATATGGCAATATTACTATTTTCACTGTACAACGTTACGTTGACTATAGGAATACAAAGCAATTATAACGCAATTTCTATTTACCCTTTGAAAATCAGTTATACAAAACCTTTGGAATTGGTGAAATACATTCATAATGAAATGAAAATACAATCATTTAGAGGTGTTTGGGGCGATATTTTGGCCCGATAAACCTGGTAACCTTCAATTATAGCCGACGAGAGGGTGAGGGCAGCCGATCATTCATAGGTCAAACCCAGGATATACGTGATGGCTGCTTCACCTATGGCAAGCCTAGCAAATTGTCCTCGTGGCCGCAAGACTGCTTTCGTGTTCGTGTTTTTGCAGTATGCAGCAAAGAAAAGAATTGTATGCGTCGTTGCTAAATATTACCGGGTAAGAGGTTATTAAAGTGATACACAAGCACCAAACGATTTAGACATAAGGGACAAAGGTGACCTTTATAGGGGTAATACTCGAATGACGAGTATGAAAAATAAAGATGCAAATGTTTTTTGTTTTTATCGAGGCCTCTCACTTTTCAGACTGAAAATAAATAATGGCCGAATTTTCTTGCAACGACCATTTTTAACAACTTAACTATTCTACTGACCTTATACACATACATATACATACATACATGTGTATATACAAATTAACCTATGTTACATGCATTTCTGTGAGTACCATATCTATATGTATGATTGTATATCGTGATCATCATTCAGATTAATAATTTCATTATCAATACTACATGGTCGTGTGCGTAGGAAAAACAAACTGTTATAAAATGCATTTTTATTCATTTGCTAAATACTACTCTTTATCCACACAGGCCCCATAATACCATTACCGTTTAGTAAATTTCGTGGGCATCTGAACGGTACTTTACGCATCCTTGAAACTCCAGGGTAACAATGGTTTCCACAGCGTTAGTGTATGCAAGACTTTGTGCATATTTCAATTTAAAGGAAACGTGGGCTGCGCCATGGAACAGTACTATACCAGTAATATCCTCATTTGATGCCCATTCCCTCACTGTACACTACTTGGGTGTTAGTGTGCGAAACAAAAGAACAAAATAAGAATTCCATACACTATTACCACTACCACCAACCCGTCTTCATCCATTTAGTATATGGACTGGCGTCTAGACAAGAAAGCCATACAACAGTGTCAATGAGTGGGAAGGCCTTCAGTAATGACGATTTATTAGCCTCTATCTACGAGCCTGTTAGATTTACCCAAGTTTCCCTTTACATCTTGGACATGACTGCAAATTATTGCCATTTATTTTGTGGCTTCCGATAAGCTATATCCCAAACATGATCCATATTCGATGCTTTGGTAAGATTTTATCAACGAAAATAAATTTGACACGGCCCTGAAATGCTCAAGAGTTATGGATTGCTCACACGTCATCAACTTTAACAACCCTGTGCAGTAGCGATATACAGCCTAGACCGCATTCTTAACCTAAAAATACCAACAAACATATTCCAGAACCAGACAAACTTATTTCCTATTAGTTTAATTCTTAAATAAAGTGTTACCAGAGCTTTGGACTCCTATATAGCCCCTTCCACACGAGCAGCAAAGACACGACGGGCACTCTGATATGCTCGTCATTCTCTCGTTTATAAACAGTTACCAAATCAAGCAGTCCAAGGCAGGCAGTAGGCACACGCAGGCGAACCTATGACTTGGACCATACTCGTGATCGCCATTGCCCCTCGTCTGGAAGGCCTTAACTTGTTTGGGTCATCTATATTGCGTGGAGGATATTGCAAAATATTATTAAGTTTTCAATAAAAAGTCATTTCTCACCTAAATGGACATAACTCCATCACAGTTGCGCATAAAGCAATTTAACACATTTAAGGCAACTTTAATCTTTTTAAACTTGATACAAATTGGTGTATGCAATCTTCACCGCTCATTTGTTAGTTTTAGTAGCTCAGCCCATCCGTAAAGAATTACGTAAATCGCAAGTTCCCTTGGAGTTTCCTGCCATTATGACCTACTTGGAAGAAAATCTTAAGGCCTGTCCTCACGACCGGGCCTGATCGGCGGACCTCCCCTCTAACAGGCACACTTGACAGGCAAACCGTCAATTGCCGATAGGTCTTAGCAAAATCACCATGGTGGTGCCCGATGGCTTGAGCTTCGACCCTGGCAGACGTACGTTACCCATATAAATTTCTTTTACCGAGGCATTCTTTGCACCATATTCTCTTCTTTTTCTTCGTTTTCATCCCACAAAGCAATTTTCACGCTACACAATATCATCATCTTTGCGATAGGCACCATGTTTATCGTACCACACACCCACCTTTCCATCGCCTCACCCGTGTGGACAACGCACACGGGTAAGCCCGCCAGAATTTACCTGTCAACCCCGGAGCACGCCGATCAAGCCCGCTCGTGTGGACAGGCCTTTACATTTCCCAATTACCCTGAAAACAGCGTTTCACTGTCTTTCCCTCAATAATCCGCGTAGAGTTAACATGCCCGTTAATTGCTGCAGTCCTGCATTGTAATTAGGCAATTTAAAACTAACTTTATTTGAATCCATTAGTTTTTGCCATAAAAGACCCCAATCTTACACTTTCACCCATTATCCAAAATTAAATTTGCAACTCAAATATACATGTACACTAACTGCATTATAATTACATCTAACCTCGGGTCACGTATCACCAAACCTCCAACCAAAGCAAACCCTATCATCAAACTCACTTTTCGGATCTCTAAAACCACTTACTGCAGGGCAGCCTATTAATCGAGATTCAAAGTTAATTCTTATATTAATGCTGTGTTGTACAAAGGACTACCCAGGTTACCAATCGCTTTTCTTTACCAAAGCATATCTAGGATCTTGTCAGTTTCACACAAAATCTCAACTGCCGAGACTTCAGCCATCCCAGATATTTTTACCCTGGGTAAGAGAACTGTATAAAACCAGACTTTTAACCTCTCGGCCATCAGAACTCTGAACGCTACAGGATGAAATTTAAAAATATAGTCGGTCAATTTCCTTTTAATTCGTTAACACTGATATACAGTACTAATCCAAATTAGAATTATAAAAAAAAAAGGTCACTTAAAATTTTATGTTCTTGAATCTTAAAATTTAAAACATTTAACACCTTATGTACCCTTTTTCCTGAAAATCAGGGTCAATTTCATGTGGTTAGAAACACGGTATTTACAGGATGGTGCGCACACTGGAATCTTTCTTAATCATGAATCTGCGGTTACAGAATGATTACTCAAAACCTGTTTTATTCCACTTTAAAACTAAAATGAGGAAAGCCTCACTTTTTTTAATACTGAAAGTTGTATTCCACGAACTAATCACACAATTACTCCAAATCCTCGAGTCCGCCATTCTGAACCCCTCTGAGCAAGTCACCTATGTCATGAAAAGCAACAGGAAAAAACTAGGGATAAAACTAAAAGGCAAACCTTAATACAACGTAGAAAAAAAAAATGAAAAGTTTTCTTTTATGCCAAATCTGTTCGAATTACAAAATGCATAAAATATCAAACCTTCAAAATACTAACATCTCCCAAATATCTAAAAATATATAACCATGGATTTTATTTTATGATCCAAAACTAAAAATTAATGGGAGCTTTGATAAACCAGAAATACTAATCCAGAAGTAATCATTCTATAGTTTTTCTATAAAGATCAAACTGACCTAAACTGAAAACTTAAGTTACATATGGAAAAACTGACCAAACTAATATTTTCAAAAATACCTTTGAAATCACAGTATTAGGGTGGGAAGTAACTAACACCAGAGGGGATTATGCTAATAAATTCAATAACCATAAACACAATATATGGCTAACTAATGCAAGTTACCTGTTAAGACGGGAACTCCTAGACCAGTTTTACACAAACTGGATTTATACAACCCATTGTATATGTACAAAACATTAAGTGAGACTAACCTACTGAAATTACTAGACAATAACCAGTTTAAAAAATTACTAATAGCAAAGTTTAAAACTCACTGTTATCTTTAACAATAAAAAGTTAAAAACTCCAAGGACTCGCACAGTAGGCCAACACGCCTACTATGCAAGCCCTTAGGAGCGCCTCCACCCGATCAGGGGCGCCGCCCCCGATGGGGTGGAGGAAAAGGAAAGAATTGGATATTGAAGTTCTGAAGACACTCTGGATAGCAGCAGCATTTTCTTTCTTCAACCAGTCTTGAATATTCATCGTAGCATCATTCCCTGAAATGTTTAATGAGCATTAGAAAGATAAATATACTAAATCCAAAAAACATCTAATGCCATTTAAGTACTTTTGACAAAATTGTAAAGTAGATTTTCTTCAAGTTCACATACTTCCTCCCCAAAAAAACTTTTGTCCTTTTATTGAAAAGACTGCTTATCATAATTAACTAATTCAAAACAAAACTATCTTAAAAGCCTTGCATAACAGGTTGTGATAAACTAGATGCACAACAGTACTGAGAGACTGTTTTACTGTATTTTTCTCATTGTAATAAAGAAAAAATATACAAAAAAAAAAGAAATAGCACAAGCTTACGCATTATTTAAAAAAAAAAAAAAAAAAAAAAAAAAAAAAAAAAAAAAAAAAAAAAAAAAAAAAAAAAAAAAAAAAAAAAACAAAAAAAAAAAAAAAAAAAAAAAAAAAAAAAAAAAAAAAAAAAAAAAAAAAGTGTCACCGCGAATAAACGAAATAAATACTTAACTTAAATCAATCCGTAAGGGACCACATGAAGACAACGAGACAGTCGTCACTGAAACCAACTCATGGCGTCGAACTTCAACCAGTGAAAAATAAAATTTTAAAAATACTCGATAAATCTTGCAAACTTACCCAAGAAATTTAAGCAGTGCTTCGTCTACAAAAAAGTACATTAAATCATATAGTCAAGGTCCAAAGAAAAAACTCAAACAATACTGAGAAGAAAGTTCTAAAAATTACAGCCGCCTTTTAAACATACGAAGTTGACGTTAAATAAAATAGGAAAAGCACAAAACCTTAAAGGGTACTCAAACTACAATGTTAACTCGAAATACAGTCAAGTGAAATATTACCTAATATTACTTCTTGTCAACGTTTCCCAAATCTACGTTGGAGGAGATGAACTTTAAAGGATAACCACCGAACCACTGACCAAACTGTCCAAAATTAGGAAGACTTTACATGACCGAAAATCAGCTTTCGATGACGTCACCAGAAAAGTGCGCTACGCCAAGGACCCTGGAATCGCATAAATTGAATAGTCGGTCGACACAAACTCGCGTAAAGGAAACTGGCGTCTTCATTTAAGTCGTTCTAAAAATAACCTCGCCTGGCCCAAAACTGATTTTGCGTGACGAATCCCGATGTATAAGAAAAATTGTTTAAACAAAAAGTACACGACCCAAATTATTTTGTGGGTTTCAATTGTGTTCCATTAATGCTAATCATAAAAACATTCTTTAATCTGGATTTCAAGGAATCGATTCCAAAATAATTTCCGAGGGAAACTTCTGTCGGGATCGAAAGAAATTATTTTTCTCCGGTATCTTCGAAAATCGACTTTTCATAATTGTAACAGTATTAACTGCCCACTCATTCCTTATAGACCTGAAAACTTATGTCAGACAAATCCTTTTTAATTCTCTCTCTCTCTCTCTCTCTCTCTCTCTCTCTCTCTCTCTTTCTCATACGCCAACTGGTTTTCCTCTCTCCATCATCGAGTCAAATTGAGGAAAACAGATCCAGTAGCTTTGTTGAGGAAGTGGGAGAAGGTAAACAAGCTAAGATACGACTTCCTGCGCACGTTTATTCTCATATTTATTTCGCATATTTCCTTAACTGCGCATTTTACACTCAAACCTTATCGTCAACAACAAAATGTTTACGATCACTTTCTTAACGCTGTAAGAATATGGAGACTTTATTGTATGCTCAAGAAAAATGCCTACTTCCCACTCCTCTTTCTTGTTCCCTTATGTCCTTACGGTGCGACATCTGTTGGGTCTCCCATTAGTTACTTGTTCAGTTGTGCTTTGGTGTTTCATAGTCAGCGAATTCGAAACTCTCTGGATGGCTAAGGGAACAGACTTTAGTGCACGATAGTACCTATGTTTGAATAAGGTCGGTGTTTTCCTGTAAAGAATTTGGTTTAATCCAAATTCATTTTCATTTCGTTTTACTTTATCAGTAACTTGTCATTCTTCGTCAGGGAAAGTATTTGGACAAGGAGTTTTTAAATGACAGGTCATTAAAGGTCATTGAGATAGTTGGGGTCTGGCAAAACGCAGAGGATAAGGAGTGTTCATCTTTAAAGTGAAACCAAGAAGGTGTGGTCGATTTCATGAGATCTATTAGATTCGTGTTGTTTTGTGTTTTTCAATAGAGTAGCTTCGACTCTCACCTCAGAAATGATTCGCACTTCTACAAGTAATTTGCAATACATCCCAGGCGATGCTGATGTTAGGGTTACTTAAGTAATAAAAAATGGCAGAATTTTGATATATGGTTTGTGTCTGATTTCCCTCTGGGGAAGCTCTTCCCGGGAAACCCACATAAAAGACCTTCCGTATTGCATGCAAGACATTCATACCTTTGTTCGCTTGCTTTTCCCGTAAAAGTTGGTGATCGAAGATCCTACCGCACTGAGGTAACTGAAAACAAAAGAAATGTCTTTCCCTAGGGTTCCACAAATCTACTTGATGCTCTCTAGGACGACATTTCTCTCTCACTGTAGTATGTTTATATATATTTATATATATATATATATATATATATATATATATATATATATATATATATATATATATTGCCCCTAGGTAGGTTTGACGAAAGAAAATCTGATTCGCTTTAAAACCGTATAGGTACACTCAGGATAGGAATTCTGTTATCAATTCCGTATTCTACTTTAAATCTAATACTCGATACAAGGTTGTCTTATGTGCTGAAAAAAGGACTATTAAAATACCTTCCGATCGAATTTCTAAAAGATAATATATGTCGTCCACATATCTCAAGTAGACCTAATCGTTTCCCTCGATAGTGTTTATCATCAAGGTTTCAAAATGCTTTGTATACCGCTGCTAGGACTGGACTGCCCATACAAAATCCGAATGTTGTTCTTTATAAACCACCATTAAATAGATAGACATTATTGGAGACACGAGTTCCACTAGTTTTAATGTCCTGCCCAAACCATGCAAGAAATGGTCAGCATATAATTTCAATTCGTTGGACAAAAATGCTAGTGCGCCTTAGGGGTGAATAATAAGCGGATTTCTTTAATAATTAAATTTTGTGCAGAGGAACCGAATGTTTTACATATGAAAGGGAAGCACGTTCATAAAAAAAAAAGAGACGGGAATAAGGAGGCTTGCTAACCATTTCGGGAATTTTATACGAAGAGAAAACGCAGCTGATATGAGGGGCCAAGTGGGATACTGTCTTGATGTGTCTTTGGGTAACCATAAAAATATGGACGCCGAGGACATTAACCTTGAATTTTTCTCAGTATCCTATTTTTTTAGTCCTAAGCTATTTTCTTAACATTCCAATAAAACTCGACGAGAACGTGAGAAAGATGTTGAAAGTTTTTTTTTTTTTTTTTTTTTTTTTTTTTTTTTTTTTTTTTGGCCGTATGTCCATGAAAACGATTCTGCATCCTTCGTCCGATTTTGTTATGATTACCTCCAGTTTCCGAAGAAATTGGTGACAATTAAGAACTTACGTGTGACAAGTTATTTCTTCAACAAATTAGCTACTGCATTTATCAAATCTCACTTGAGTCATTTTTATCAGCAATGGAATTATCAAAAGCCACAACAAAATCTAATTTGTTTTATGTTTGGCATCAAAGCAAATCCTGAACTTAAGTTTAACACAAAAATTAATGTAGTCACTGGTTGCGGAGTATTCGTTAATTTTATCACTTTATTGTACTCACAAATTTTTAACAAATTACTTCATTTTTGTTTCATTCTTTGAATGTATAGTTCTTCTAAGTGCTAAGGCAACAATTATTGTTCGTTATAGGGGTGGAGCCACTATCCGGAATATAACGCTTTTCTGTTCTCTCTTTTGCTGTATTACATACATTCATACATACACACACACACACACACACATATATATATATATAAAAATATATAAAATAATATATATATATATATATATATATATATGTTTATAGTGTGTGTGTGTGTATGTGTGTGTATAATATATAGATATATATATATATATATATATATATATATATATATATAAAAATATACATTTGTGTGTGTGTGTGTGTGCGAATTTGATAGCTTCAATTTTATCGCCGACGCCTTAAATACTATGCAATTGCCGAGGCTAAACCCTGCCCAGATCTGAGAGCTTTCACTGAAACACGAGCTTACATTTCATGGGGCAGTGGGTACCCGTGATGAGTGGTGTTTCAACTCTGGGTCTCATTCTTTGGGACAGTTTCTTTCAGACTACTGCTCATAGAACCAACCAACTGTAGATAGTACCAAGGTCTGGTGTGGTCGAGAAACAGAACATAGGGTAAGAACCTCATGCTTAAAAAGACTTCAAAGAAATAAATCTGAATGTTGAGATATATATATATATATATATATATATAATATATATATTATATATATATATATATATATATATATTTCTGACTTACAGTGGGACCGATCCCCAGTTTTTCGAGTAGGACTCCAGAACATTAGCTATTCAGACGCAAAGGTCATATGAGAGGGTGGAACCTAAATACTACATACCTGAGGTTTTTCCGGTTAGACACTTAGCACCCAATATACAAGCGAATTTTACCGAACTTCCCAACCCATCACTGCTCGAATTGCTAACATTTTATTCTGCTTACCCTTCACTATGAGATATGATGGAAATACACGTAGAAATATGTTTCACAGTAATAAATTTTTGATGGGTTGGGAAGATGGAAAAATTCACTGTTATGATGGGCACTAAAAACCTGCCTGGAAAAATCTAAGGTACGTAGTACTTAGATTCCAACTTCTTTTATGACCTTTGTGTGCGAACTGCTAACGCCCTTGACCACTCTCACTCAGAAGTCCGGGCACGGTTCTATTGTGAGTCAGAAATGTATTTCTGTATATACACACACACACACACACACACACACAACACACACACACAACACACACATATATATATATATATATATATATATTATATATATATTATATATATATATATAACTCATATTAGGCTTCAATGAGACAGAGCAGTTTAGATTCCAGATTCTTTGATTTATAAAGTACAAGCTTTCGAATACATACAGTCTTCTTTTTCTGGTACTGAAGCACTGAGGAGATAACAGATGAACGTGCGTATATATGTATGTGCTCCACTCAGCATCTCTTGTTATCTATTTATAATCCCTTGGGTGACCTGCCTGTTGATCTCCAGCTCCCTCTGTCCTTCCTTTCAGTGTTCTTGATCTCCATGGTCGTATGCTTAATCCTTTGTTGTTCAGAATTAGCCCCTTGCTGTCCATCTTTTTGTTTGTTCTCACAATTCTGATAGACGATCTCATAAGTTATTTTTTTCTGAAAACTGTTCCCAACGTAGCCTTCCATTGCTTTTCCCTAAGAATTGATGAGGGCAATCTCTACGATCGCTCTCAATATTTATTGTTGTTGTTGTTGTTATCTGTATTTGTCAAGTTGATGTCATGGTTGCAATTCGAGCGTGTTTGAACAGTACCGAGGTTTGGGTGGAATTGTGAATGTTCGCTTATGCTCTCTCCTTGCGCGATTTGCCACTTTTACCGAAATATACTTCATCACAATTGTCACAAGGTGTCAGGTAGACCCCATCCCTCTTCTCCTCTTCTTTTATCTTACTTCTGGTTACCTAATTCCATTGTTGTTTTTATTATTCCCGAATAATCCAACATTTTTCAGTCTCTTGTTTAAATCCTTGATAATGCTGTTGGTTGGTAGGACAATTATATTTTTTCTTGTCTATACCATTTTTGTCTTGGAGCCTTTCACAATAGTATTGTTTTCTAGCCATACTATGTGCCTTCTACCACTGTTAGTAAGGTATCCCAGTTTTCAAAAAGCAGTGACTATATATTCATGTTCCTAGTCCACATAAGATGCAAATCCTATAGGCCCTAATAATTAACCCTGTCAATATCCCTATCTTGATATCCTTCATATGGTTTAAATACATGTGCATGTAAGCATTCAGATGTGTACCTTTTCTGTATATAGTAAACTCTACTTAGGTGTTGACCCTTGTGAGTTTAACATCCAGGAAGAGGATTATTCCTTCTCTCTCCTCTTCTTAAGTAAATTTAATCTGCTCATTGATTTGAATGAGTTCAGCTAAACAAGTAACCAGATTCCTCTTTCTCCCCACGATATTACTAAGATGACCTCTATATACCCAACCCATTTAACTATCTCGAGCCCAGGTATCTTAATTTTTCCACTTCTTCTTTCTTCAGCCATTCCACAAAATCGGTGATGTTAGAACCCATCACTTCATGCTTAAGGCTGCCTCCATTAGTTTTAGGAATACACTGCATTAGTGTACAATGAAACTACTTCATAACTATTGAAGCATTAAGTTTGTTATTTAGATCTATGTTGTGAAAAAATGCACTTTTCCAATTTAAGCTTCGCCTATTCTTTTTTCCTTAATTCCTAACAGTGGTTCCATCACCCTTCGATTGGAATTACTCTGTATCTCCCGCAAACCTGGTTTTATTGGGCACTTCTGGTACATATTTTCCTCCCCAAACAGTTGCTCCATCTTTTTAACATATTCCTGGTCTCCATAACCACTACCGCACCTCACTTGCCCACTTTGCATATCCTAATATCTTAGCCTGTCTAGAGTTATTTTTAATCTTTGCAGGAATTTAAACCTTTACTCTCTATATCCAACCCATAAGGCCCCTTTGTAAAAAGGTGCCACGTCCACTTCTCTGTCCTTTTCTAATGCTTCAGTACCTTGTATGTCTTAATAAACTCATTGTTATCACTGCCTAAGCTAAAATTTATACCAAAACATAAAGCTAACATCTCATCCCTGCCCAGTAATCTGCTTGAAATATTTCTAACCAGATCCAAATTCCCATACATAAACAAAAAGATGGACTGAAACAACTAGGGATTAAGCATACGGCCACGGAGATCAATCACATCGGAGGGAAGGGGAGGAGGAGCTGGAGATTAACAGGGGATTAGAAATACAAAAGAATACGTAGATGCTGGGTGGAGCACATACATACTCGTATATACCCATATAGCTGTTATCTCCCCAGTGCATCGGTACCTGAAGAAGAAGAAGACTGTATGTTGTTGGTAGCTTGTACTCTGTAAAATAAAGAATCTGGAACCTATATCATCCCGTCTTACTGAAGCATAATATATACTATATATATATATAATATAGATATATATATATATATATATATATATATATATATATATATTATATATATATAATTATTCACAATAACTTGCGATACGTTCATCACACATCATCACAGGTGAGTAAACTAAGAGACTGGTTATAGGTACTGACCGGTTTCGACTGTTTTATTTCCAAGTCATTGATGAAGGATTGATACAGAGTTTTACAAATCATAATAAGATACACACTACAGGGGCAATACGACCAAACATACAAAACCGCTTGAGATTATGAATCCAACCTGACATGTGTCAAAGGGAAGGGTAAAGGACGACAAAACTCCACTAACACTAAAGAGTCTTGTCGCCCTTCCCCTTTGACATCTGTCAGGTGTGGTGGTATTCGAAATTTCAAACGCTTTTTATGTTTTTCAGCACCGTCTTTATAGTGTGTGTATATATATATATATATATATATATATATATAATATATATATATATATATATATATGTATGTATAGTCGTATATATATTTATTATATATATATATATATATATATATATATATATATATATGTATGTATGTATGTATATAGTGATTTCTAACACTTTGTATCACATCTTCGTCCATGCCTTGGAAATCTGTCCAAACCAGTCAAAACCTTCAAAACATAATTTGTAAACCTGGAGTCAAAATCTGGTTATATTATTTCTTTTCCTCTGAATTAAAGAACGTTAGACTTTAAGGTAATAAGTTTTCTTTTCGCTCTTCACGCCTAAGATAAATAAAAACAAATAATATACACGAGTGAATATTAATAAGCAAAGTAAGTACAACACTATCGCGGCCATGTGGCAGAGCAGCATCATAAACAAACAGCTTTTCATTTTCATCAAGTCTTAACGTACACATTCCATCAACATTAGAAGATAAATTAATTTATCTAACACCATTTACTACCCTAATTTCAGGCAACGCCTCATACTTTAGAAACATTACTCGGCTTAATCTCCCTTCACGAGGGATGAACAGGAAGGCATTATCTCTCTCTCTCTCTCTCTCTCTCTCTCTCTCTCTCTCTCTCTCTCTCTCTCTCTCTCAAATGGTTAAACAGATATGCGAACCTCAAGGTTCTTATTCCCCTGAAATAAAGACGGCCGTACTTTGGTATTCGTGCCCGAAGTCGTGTCCTTCTCCCACTGACAGCACCTGCACCATTTTATTTTTATGGCAAATTAAACACCCGAGACATCATTTTCATCACCTGAATAGTGCGAAGCACCTGCAGAATCACGGAGAGGTGGAAAAATATACATGAATGCGGCGTAATGGGAAGAGATGGCAAGATGGACAGCCCTCCTGGGACTCATCAAACTGCGTCCGGTTCTGCGGCTGACATCGACTTCCCCTTTGTTTTCTGTTCTACGGGAAAAACTGAAAGCTGGAGAGTGAGAGGCGACAACTGTCCTCGTGAAGTGCTGCTGTGAACTTGCTGGTTGGTATTCCGTGTACAGAGAGAGAGACAACTCTAACTAAGTTTCAACTTGCGTCGCTCTTTCTCACCTTTACTTCGGTGAAATGCAGCCGATATTTTTATTTACTAACAATAGCCTAGTGAGACATTTTTTTGAAAATAAAAACGATTTCACAGGCTCAATGCCAGATGTATCTCGCTCAGATAAGACATGGGCAACAGAACTGAATCTCCTGTGTCAAGGAAGGATGCCAGAAATTAGAGAGGCGGTAATGTTGCCTTGAAGTATTATAACAGTGTCAAATTGTTAACTCACTCGCCTCTAAAGTATTGTCTATTTGTTTGCTTCTGATTATAACTATTTTATATAATTTATTCTTAATCATTCTACGCTACAATATTTATCTGAGCTTGAGTATTCTCTTGGATTATATTCCCGTTCTTTGCATATGACGCTTGGTCGACTGATTCCAATCGAACGCGCGCGCTTTATGAATTATGCCACGTAATAATTATGTACATGAGTACTATTTCATGATTTTTTTTCCGTTGGATAACGATAGTTAAAAGTGTGGAACTCAATAGCCTTTTCCATTCTGCATCAGATTCTTAATTTTGTTTGCTGTTTCTTACTAAAATAAATTCTGATCTGGATTTAAATTTCTTCTTGAAAAGGCTTGCATGACGATTAACTCTCAAAATATAATATCATCGGGCAGCAGAGGAAACAGCTCCGTTTAAAAGGTCAAACATATAAAGTATAAAATTTCAATATAATGATTCATTCACACTTACAACAGCAATGATAATGAGAAGTATAGGAAAAACCGATGCCAGCCACTAAAAAAGATAAAATAAACAAAATAAAATAAAACAAAAGCAGAAAATAATGAACCTATTATGAAAAACTGAGGGAACAAAAATCTACCACATGATATAGGACGATATCTCCAGTGCTAGAGGCAGTAGTCCTGAAACGTGCAATGTGGGACATCTCCTGACGGAGATGGAATGAATTATCACCTGAACGACCCGGTCGCCAAAGTAGTACCTGAGACAAAACATACAATTAGAACAGATGTTACACTCGGATCTAATAACAATAAAAAAGGCATTCGGGCAGATGCAGATGGTCAAATGGAAAAGAGAGGAGGGGCAGAGGGAGAAAAAGGAGACGGAAAGAAATGAGAAAATATGACGATGAAAGTACGAGATGATTGCTGGAATAAGACATAATGGGATGATGATCATGACAACAACGATGTCAGAGAAAGACTGTTGCTGAAGCCACGAATGGCTCTTCCCTTCTACTGCAGGCTTCACACATTTAACCAGATGTCTGCCTACGTCACAAGATTAATGTTGCAAACGATTGTACGAGGACAATGACACGTTAGTTGTTAGTAGTTTCAGGACAACTTTTTGTCACTTTCTGCTGGAGTATCTTTAGTAATCATAACACTCATAACGAAGATAAATGGTGCAAACCCCTCCAAGAGATGGGAAAAATATGACCAGTGCTACAGATATGACAGTGAACATATTAAATATATCATTTCAAAGTCAGCGTACTCCAACCTTTCACGTCAGATTGATGACCGATCCAAATCATAGACTGGTGGCACAAAAAGAAGTTGATCCTTCATTTCTACTTTGAAATACGGAGAGAGTTTCTGCGTTCTCAGATATTATCATAAAATTGTTTCTGTTTTACAGATTCGGAATACCACTTGCTTATACTATGGTAATTCCTAATACCACATGACATTATTACATTAACATTAGGAAGCCCTTTCTTTCTTTCTTTTTTGAAACTTGCCTCGCACCAAACTACAGCCTGTTTTGTTATACTAACAGCATGTTAATTGAATGAATAGTTGAATATAACTAGCGCCATAATTGCGTAATGAAAGTAAAATTCCACTACAGCCGAAATCCCTAAGTTGGCTGAAAAGAAGTCATTTGTCAGCTGAAATCTTTACATTAAAAAAGAAAGGACCTCTCAATGAGCGGTTTGTGGCTACTGCATAGAGGACAATTTACTGGTGATCCATGTCGGATACATACGTATGCCTGGTCATTTTGTTAACCATAAACACACACAATAATTTCTCAAACTAAAGTCTTAACCAAGTAAAATAAAATCCAATGGAAAAATTCAGTAGTTTTAAAATATATTTATATATACACTAAGTTTTTTAACAAAACAGTTTAATAACCTGTGGAAAATGCGAATAAGAATATCAAGAAATAAAGTCCTTCTTGTGTATGAGATTTATATCACTTTTAACAGTCTCTAGTGAAAGTTATTAGATACTGAATAAGTTTCAAGATACCGAACCATTTCGCTCTCTGAGAGAGAGAGAGAGAGAGAGAGAGAGAGAGAGAGAGAGAGAGAGAGAGAATATATACGCGCATTAGAAAATAAGGCGACAATTGATGAATGGGTCTCCTGGGTTCGGATGTCTTAATTGATAACCACCACATCACAGCTGCCGACTCGTTATCCCCAAGTCTGAACCCCTTCATTTATCCATTTCCTGACTTTCTTTTTTATTTGCCTCGCCTCTTTTATTATCTTAATATAATCATTGCTTCCAGCGGGAAGTTAGGCCTATATTTATTCAATTCCGTTGCTGATAACTCAGCTCTCACCGATCTCCTGATATCCCCGTTCCTTTGACATATTTATTTTGTTCCTTGTATTCGCATTTCTTCAATTCTGTAAGTCAAATATAACTCCGTACTTCAAGTGAATTAGATTTCAAGAGTGCATTCATAACAGCTGTGTCCTGTGCTTCATATTTTAACAGCAACAGTCACACAATTTCTTGATTGATTCATTATGAAACTTAGGTCTTGAGGACCAAACGCCGCAACTCATACTAATTTATATATTAAATTTTCATTAGGGCGCTGAATAATATCAGGATTATTCAGCGCCATAATGAAAATGAAATATATAAATTAGTATGATAAATTATGAATAAATGAATGATAACAGTGTTCACATATGAACGTAAAAAAATGAAGAATGATAAATAAAACTAATAAAAAAAATATGTAACGAAATTTTATATTAAAAAAATATATACTTTATAAAATAAAAATGACTACAGTCTTTACTAACTATACTGAAATCATATCTTACTAAAACAACCAGATTCTTCCAGGTAACCCATAAGGTTATCTACCTTAACACCATTTAAAATTTCTAAAATAGTCTTCCTGGAATTTCCTAATTCCGGATCAAATGTATGATTCAGGCTCCAGATGACGCAAATACAGACTCAATCCCTCCCCTTAACGCTGAATAAGACACCCACCATTCTCTCGCGGAATGCTGACTGCTTTCTTCTGATTCAAATACAGACCAGACATTCCATAACATAGAATAGACCCAAAGGAACCTAGGTTACATTAAAAGCTAAAGCAAATCAGGAGCAATGTAATGGGGGCTGGATGACTTCTGCATGAGGTCAACCACCGAATGTCATAATTGCTACAATGATACTTTTAATCGAGTATCTCACTAAAATCAAATCGAACAGTCATGGTGCGGTCTCGGCCGCAAGAGCTCCTCTCCAGAACTACTAGAACCTTCAGGAAGGCCCTCTCATGGTTAGCCGAAAATAAATCAAGGAACAGGATACCATTTTCAAGTTAAAGCAACGATTCTCAAGCGAAAATGAGTGTAGCCTATTGAACCAATTTAAATCCTAAAAATACAGTGGTCAATGTTTAAGCTACCTGTGTTTTACTGAGTAACATGCGCTTGAATGTAACTGACCGGTCCTATGAAATTAAAAAAATGGAAAGTAAATGGAACATCAACACTTGAATCTTCATAAAATGCTAGTTCCTAAGCGCATGTATCATTAATATGTAATCTTTTTTTTTATTTATTTAGTCTAATGACAAAGACAAGTTGCACAACTATTTCTAAATGTAGGAAAAAATCAGAAAACGGCAATTCATTTTTCCAGTCAGACTCAAAAACATAGAATAGTAATATAATGATAACGGACAGTCTTGAAATGGGAACCAGAAATGACAAGCCAGGAGGATTCTGCTTCAAATTCTCTCCATTTCAGCGGAGTAACAACAATACTTTGCCTTCCCTCCAGAGGGTCCTCGGAAATCAGTAGGTAAATCACTAGTATTCCGCTGTTTATTTTTCCTCCTGCTATAACACAACGCCCCGCGGCGTCTAATTGGAGTCAATGTGCCATTTGTCGAGGATGATTTAGCGAACCGTACGATAAAGAGAAGTCCTACCTCTGTGTTTATGCGGTGTAAACAGGTACCTAAGTACGCATTTATGAATTTCCTCAAAAGTCCAATAGCTTTGTTAACTCCAGGGGTTTAGCATTAAGTCGGCTGATGAGATGTGCGTGCTGACCCCTCGAGGTATAGGACGTCACTGCGTTCTTTTCGATCTGTAACGACCGACCAAATGGAGAAATGGTATTCCGGTGATGGGCGTAATTTAAAGGATTGATATATACGACTTCAATGAAAGACACTAAAACGCTGAATATTTTAATCTTTCGTTAATCAAAGAGAGCTTTGACCAGCCATCAACTCCGTTTTATTAATCATCTGCGATTAAGTATTTACGTACTCTAGGTTTTGTAATAACGTATCGTACGAATTTGCGAGGCACGATATTCGCGTGTTCAAGACCTCTAAATAAAGACGCACCATCAGTAACATACTGGTAAATACAGCACATCAGACTAAACATTCTATTACCTTCCCCGCCCACACACAAAATAAGATGTCTGCAGCCGTTCAGAGCAAAACGCACAAGTAACTAACCGTCTTTGCCAGAAATCTAGTCTTTTATTTCCCTCAAACACGTACAGATAGCTAGAACGAATTAAACCCCGTTCAGTAAAAGAACTATTCTTTCTTAAGCTTGAAAAACGTATGTGCATTACGTAAACAAATAAAGTTCTGCCTGAACATTAGAATCAGGTCGTTGGAATGACAAGCCTTCGTTTCATGCAGTTTACCACGAGGAAGTTAAGACAAAACAAAGTGCATTCTTAATTGATTTTTTAACACTGACTTTCATGCATGGCGCATCATGGATGAAAAGAACTAGAATGCAAAGTAAACAAGAAATTCGAGGTAAGTAGAGATTATTAGTAAAACAATCAGGTAATGACCAAGATTAGGAAAAGGCGTGAAAATCGGGCGAAGGATATATCCCGTAATAGAAATCCGTAAACCGCAGGAGGATGAACCTTGATGTGAAAATTGAGGAGATAACGTTGCAGAAATGAAGGCTATGCCGTGTAATTCACACCCTCCCTCAAAGACAAAGAGAAATTGTGATGACTTAATCAATAAGCTAAATACAAAGAAATATGAGGATGTGGGAGTGAAATTCTCTTAGCCTCAGGCACCACCACGTCCTCCTCTTCCTCTTCTTCTTCTTCTTCTTCTTCTTCCTCTTCTTTCATTGCTCAGACATGTTTCAGTCTTACGCTGAACAGACGTTCAAATTCTTTTCCTCAGTTGAAGTTTGATTAAATTCTCCATTTATTTTCTTATTTAAATTAAATTATTAGTTAATTCAATTTAATATAATACTTAATTAATTTTCTTACTACACAATAAACTGGCTGACGGATTTACTAAGTGAATATTCAGGCAACCCGACAGATACCAATTTTCATTCTAACATAAATGTCTTTACACTATTCTATTTAAAATTGAACCTATTCCCAGATTCGTAAATTATAAATGCATGTTCTATATGAAAGCTAAACGTTAATGGAGCGAAAAGAAAGGCATACAGGTACGCACCAGCAGAAACCTCTTAGCCTCCCGGATCAAAACAACCAAGGAAATCCCAACGTCTTTGGATGCGAGTTTTACACCAAAAATATCCGGCATCACAATCAAATCAACCAATGACGAGTCAACCCACCCGGATTTCCCCTTGACTGTATACATTGTTTTCTGTGTGTGCGTCGAAACATGAGTTAATAAATTAACAGTGAAGCAGTATACATTTCCTTGACCTTTGGAAATTTATTATGGCATCTGCACGCTGATGAGAAAAATATAACAAGACGATTAGAAAAGATTTTGTATAAACTGAAACACCTATATCTCTGCCCGGAAAGAGAGATTTCTTCCAAACTAATATTATTATTTCTGATAAGTCTACAGAAGTAGACCCAAAAAGATGAAACCAGGAGCTATGAGGTTTATTTCATGGCTGTGAGACTGATTGTTATAGTACTTTGGATTGTTTTAGATAGGAGTGGGACCTGCAAAAGGATACTCTCAAGACATTCTCGCTGTCTTTTTTCTTTAAATGATTCTTCTGAAGTAACTTAAGTTAAACATTCAAAAGTAGTACTCTCCTTTGTTTCCTGAATGTCTTTCATACGTCTATTTTTCCAATGTTGCTGTTTTTTCTTTATGGCAAGACAGTGATGAACAATTTAGTGTCAGAAGAAAATACCGCCAAATGTAGAATATAAAAAAAAATAAAAGCCATGGCAAGCAATCCGGTAAATTGTTTTAAGAAGGTCATCTCTACCCATCCCGAAGCTGTTAATCATCATAGTGCTTATTACTTACCCCTTCCCCAACTTTCTCCCTCTCCTATTATTCAATATTCAGCAGCCCTTCCCCATTTCTCACATGCTCCCCTTCTCCCCCGTTGTCTGTCATCCCTGATTATTCCCCGTCTCTTCCCCTCCCACATCAGTTATCCCTCCCTTCCCCACGGACAGTCTTTAGCACATAAATGTCTCGTTCTATTCACGTGAATTCTCTATGAATTCACTTCCTTCCATCCACTCATTCTTCTCCTGTTGTTTTCCTCATTTCTACAGAAATCGAACGAACCCCTATTTGGTCAACAATTTGATCGGTGCGGATTTTTATTTTTATTCACCTTTGGGCCGTTTCTCTCTCTATGCGAATTAGATGCATGAAAACTAGTCATTGCCACATTCATACCTCAACTATTGATCAACGATAAATCCTCGGTGCAAACATCTCTCACAACATAAGCTACTTAAAATACCTTAACAGCATTTCATAATGCAAAAAAAAAAAAAAAAAAAAAAAAAAAAAAAAAAAAAAAAAAAACAGCAAACGGAGAGACTTTCTGTATTGTAAAGACACAATTAGCGTTTACTTAAAGTCGAGATTGATGTTAACATTTATCGATTTATTTACTATTTCGTTTCACAAACCAATATAACATTTTGCACTGCGAATCGCGGCAAACAATCATATACCTGACAATACTTCACCCTCTCACAACTAAACTGCAATCCTATATTTGAATTACGATTCTTTTTTCTATTACCACGGTAATATATTTACCGAGGGGCTAATTACCTTCAGAAATATTTGAAAGCCTTTTCCTTTCACTAAAGCAACATTGAGGGCCCTCCAACCCACAGTGGAATATTATCTGATTTACCGGATAATTATTCTCAAATTATTAATAGGTAAAAATATTCATGATAACTGGTTGTAAGCAAAAGTAAATACTTATTTTCACACCTTTGTCGATAGTTCCAGGAACGAGTTTCGAAACATACGTAGCAGTAAACATAACGATGATAATAATAAATAGTAGTGTGTATCAAGTGTTTCAGATTTCCGAATATACTGAGTTACGATGCAACAGCATTCCAGCTGATCAACCGCAAAGTAGAAATCTAATAAAGTTATATAAAGAGTTAAATTAATTTTTTGACAACATCAAATTTTCAAGGTGACTGCAATGGAGAACTTTTTTTTCTTTAAGTTTTTATTCAATGAATTATATATAAAACATTGCAGTAAATCCAGAATTACATATATCTTCATCTAAAATACATTGCATTTAATGTTACAAAAATTCTTTGTGAAATACTTTAACAATTTCTCTTTCAAAATGGCCTTGATATCTCTCTGGTTTTTTATAATCCAAGCTTGGAGAACTTGTCAAACATTAGACCTTCGAATGGTGATATGAAAAGGAGACTAGAAACATGTATATATATAGAGTAGGGTCATTCGATAATACACACACAAGGCCTCAAATCCCTAAAGACAAAAGACTTGAGGGTATCGAAAGCACTGCTATTAAATACTATGTAAGTCATCATAATATTGTGATAGATTGGCAGCAAGCTAAAGTAAAAAAGCGAAGAGCATCAAAACTTAAAAGAACTTCTTGGCCAAGAGTAATAACTCATCGTCCTTTTCATATAATACCTGTCATAAGGCTCACTGATATTTATACGAATACTAAGCTTCACATTTCCGGAACAATACAAGGATCATTTCTGTATGGTTTTGACGTCTCCAGTATAATGAAAGACATAAATATGAATGAGACTCGACATTCTTTTCAAAAGGCACTGTTCTCCACCAATGGTACTAGTGGGAAGTATTTTCAATTCAAAAAATACAATTGCTACCACTCCAAACCACGTTGGTAAGTAAAGCAGACTAAACGCTGGGAGCCCTATTTTAAATATTAGTCCACCACCTGGATCCCTCAGACTGATCTCTGAGATAAGTTCCGCTCTCAAAGTATGATATGACAAATCATATCAGTATCTCTTGACTCCGAACATTATGAAGAACGACAAAGGGTCCCGCTACTGACTTCAAAGTAAATTCCATTCTTTGCAATGGTATTTCCTCATGATAAACAATCACAGTGAAGAGTGCGAGTTAAAGAAATTGAAAAACAAGAGGAAGAGAGGTAAACTAAATGAAATGAAATGAAATAAATCATAGGTGAAACTTGGAGATACCCCACACTTGCATTAAGCATTAATAGTTACGGCAACTGCATTAGGAAGTATTGGTTAGAGAGCTTGGATAGCATACAAGAAGAAATCAAAAGGTGTAGAAAGGGTTGCACCAAGGCCTAGAGGACGCTGCATAGACCCTGCAATAATCCTTACAGTGTACCATTTTTAGGTGCATTGGTATCACTAGTCCGCTAAAATGTTAAAACAGTTCATGTCAAGGATAGGGGAGATATGTGCGACCAAATAAACCCTGAGCTTGAATTACTAAGTAACATTAGAAAGAATGCCAAGTATAGTTATCTCTTTAAGATCAGAAAGAATCTCAAGTATAGTTATCTCTTTAAGATCAGAAAGAATCTCAAGTATAGTGATCTCTTTCAGATCAGAAAGAATCTCAAGTATAGTGATCTCTTTCAGATCAGAAAGAATCTCAAGTATAGTGATCTCTTTCAGATCAGAAAGAATGTCAAGTATTGTGATCTCTTTAACATCAGAAAGAATGTCAAGTGTTGTGATCTCTTTCAGATCAGAAAGAATGTCAAGTATAGTGATCTCTTTCAGATCAGAAAGAATCTCAAGTATAGTGATCTCTTTCATATCAGAAAGAATCTCAAGTATAGTGATCTCTTTCAGATCAGAAAGAATCTCAAGTATAGTGATCTCTTTCAGATCAGAAAGAATCTCAAGTATTGTGATCTCTTTCAGATCAGAAAGAATCTCAAGTATAGTGATCTCTTTCAGTTCAGAAAAATCTCAAGTATAGTGATCTCTTTCAGATCAGAAAGAATGTCAAGTATTGTGATCTCTTTCAGATCAGAAAGAATCTCAAGTATAGTGATCTCTTTCAGATCAGAAAGAATCACAAGTATA
Organism: Macrobrachium nipponense; assembly: GCF_015104395.2. Classification (NCBI taxonomy): domain Eukaryota; kingdom Metazoa; phylum Arthropoda; class Malacostraca; order Decapoda; family Palaemonidae; genus Macrobrachium; species Macrobrachium nipponense. The sequence goes on along the minus strand of NC_087217.1, from coordinate 34,150,624 downwards.
GTGATCTCTTCCAGATCAGAAAGAACCTCAAGTATAGTGATCTCTTTCAGTTCAGAAAAAATCTCAAGTATAGTGATCTCTTTCAGATCAGAAAGAATCTCAAGTATAGTGATCTCTTTCAGTTCAGAAAAAATCTCAAGTATAGTGATCTCTTCTAGATCAGAAAGAATCTCAAGTATAGTGATCTCTTTCAGTTCAGAAAAAATCTCAGGTATAGTTATCTCTTTCAGATCAGAAAGAATGTCAAGTATTGTGATCTCTTCCAGATCAGAAAGAATCTCAAGTATAGTGATCTCTTTCAGTTCAGAAAAAATCTCAAGTATAGTGATCTCTTTCAGATCAGAAAGAATCTCAACTATAGTGATCTCTTTAAGATCAGAAAGAATGTCAAGTATTGTGATCTCTTTAACATCAGAAAGAATGTCAAGTATAGTGATCTCTTCCAGATCAGAAAGAATGTCAATTATAGTGATCTCTTTCAGTTCAGAAAAAATCTCAAGTATAGTGATCTCTTTCAGATCAGAAAGAATGTCAAGTATAGTTATCTCTTTCAGATCAGAAAGAATGTCAAGTATTGTGATCTCTTTCAGATCAGAAAGAATCTCAAGTATAGTGATCTCTTTCAGATCAGAAAGAATCTCAAGTATAGTGATCTCTTTAAGATCAGAAAGAATGTCAAGTATTGTGATCTCTTTCAGATCAGAAAGAATCTCAAGTATAGTGATCTCTTTAAGATCAGAAAGAATGTCAAGTATTGTGATCTCTTTAACATCAGAAAGAATGTCAAGTATAGTGATCTCTTTCAGATCAGAGAAAATGTCAAGTATAGTGATCTCTTTCAGATCAGAAAGAATGTCAAGTATTGTGATCTCTTTCAGATCAGAGAGAATGTCAAGTATAGTGATCTCTTTCAGATCAGAAAGAATGTCAAGTATAGTTATCTCTTTCAGATCAGAAAGAATGTCAAGTATTGTGATCTCTTTCAGATCAGAAAGAATCTCAAGTATAGTGATCTCTTTAAGATCAGGAAAGAATGTCAAGTTATTGTGAACTCTTTAACTCAGAAAAAGAATGTGGAGTATAGTGATTTCTCAAGAATCAGAAGATGTCAAATATTGTGATTTCCTTTCAGATCCAAGAAAGATTCCTCAAGTATTAGTGATCTCTTTAAAAAATCAAGAAAGATGTCAAGTATTATGATCTCTTCCAGATCAAGAAAGAAGTCAATTATAGTGATTTTCTTTTCAGTCAGAGCTCAAAAAAAGTAATAGTGATCTCTTTCCGATCAGAAATCTCAGTATAGTGACTCTTTACGATCAGAAAGAATGTCAGTATTGTGGATCTCTTACATCAGAAAGAATGTGGAGTATAGTGATCTCTTCAGATACGAAAGATGTCAAATATTGTGTCTCTTTCAGATCGAAAGATCTCAAGTATAGTGATCTCTTTCAGATCAGAAAGAATGTCAATATAGTGTCCTCTTCCAGATCAGAAAGATGTCATTATAGTGACTCTTTCAGATAGAAAGAAATGTCCAAATTAATTAGAAAGAATCTCTTTCAGTTCAAAGAAAATCTAAGTAAAGTGGATCTCTTTTCAAGGATACAAAGAAAAAATCTCAAGTATTAGTGATGCTCTTTCAGATTTCACGAGAAATTGTCAAGTAATAAGTGAATCTCTTTCAAATCAGAAAGGAATGTCAAGTTATTGTGATCTCTTTCAGATTTCAGAAGAAATCTCAAGTATAGTGATCTCTTTAAAGAATCAGAAAAAATTCAAGTATTGTGATTCTCTTTCAGAATCAGAAAGAATTCAAGTATAAAAGTGATCTCTTTAAGATGCAGAAAGAATGTCAAGTATTGTGATCTCTTTAACATCAGAAAGAATGTGAAGTATAGTGATCTCTTTCAGATCAGAAAGAATGTCAAGTATAGTGATGTTTTAATTGTGAGGTTAACCGTCATCTTAGTCACTGGATTAAAAAAGAACAAAACAAGGCCATAGAAAAGGAAAAACTGATATCCAGAAAGATAGGAAAACAGGAAAAAAACTCTCTTGGTAATCTATCGAGAGAAGGATTTTTCAAAAGCCCTAACGCCATCAAAGTAAACTAAAACAATTTAAGCAAAATCATAAATTGGAAATTATTAAAAGACTAATGTATATGCACAAAAACACGCGGGAACGGAGACAGATACGGAGATTCAGTGGTAATTGATTGAATACGTGATTGATTTAATATTATCTAGTGTCATAACAGCAAAGGTCAGCGAAATAAACGTCAAAATTCAAGGTTACAATCATTGGTTATTAATATGACCAATTTTGTAACAATCTGGCTTAATAAGTGTATTGTAGATTTTAAAGTAAATCATAGCATCACTTGATAAGCGGATACCTCAGACTGAAATATTACAACTAGGTAGTACAAAGCTCTTAAGCAGGCATCTATTTTGCTTCAATGATTATGTAAACAAATGACATTCTCTTCGAGGACGGTTCTTACTTGTTAAATCGTCGAAAACGGAATCTTATAACTTCCTTGATCACAAAAGTTTGGCAATGAATGAACTGAAGGCCAAAAATACGAATTCTCGCCTGACGTTTAGATTAGTGGTTGGGAATGTCTGAGAATTCATGAAGACCTACTCAGGCACTGAAATGGTTGAGAGGGGATCGGGACACAACAAACGTAAACACGGAAATTATTACAAAAATAAAAAAAAGGAAAAAAAACCATTGATTACAGACACGGTAAAGTTATGGTACAAATAATTTACTTACAACGGTACCTTTAATAACAGATATTTGTAAAACCACAAAATAATAACGCTAAACATATTGTAACAAAATATTTATGAACCAACAAACGCAAAACGTCTGTTTGTTACATCATATGAATTAAATTAAGCATTCACAAAGCTTTCTGAATTATTCCTTTGAGAAAAAAACAGCCGTTCTATGTTTACCATTCAGGAAAAAACGCGTTTTTATCCCCCTTTGGGAACATCACTGGCAAGGCATTAAATTCGACTGGGTGACGGAGAATTTGTTCAAAAATACCCAAACTTGCCTCAGTCATTATTTTTTAATAATTTCAGTATTCATACCTCACAGGTATATTAGCTACATAAAATCTCTTGATGTATCTAATATGGAAGATGCTCTTTAGTAATATTCAAACATACCAATAATCTCTCACGAATAGCTTCTTACGTATTGAAGAAATTTTTTTAGGAATACCAATTATTATATGAAAGTATTATTCTAAGCTTTACAGATAGGCAAATGTTGGATTGCCTTAAAAGAATGTTACGCTTTAAAAGCATATGCACTTAGTACTTTATTCGATTTGAATTCATTAATGATTGTTAGACCTTATGACCGGCCTCTGGGACAGCTAGGTTCCTCAATACCAAGGTGAGAATGGTTTAAAGGAATGGTTTTCAACCAGGCGGCGAGCCCTAGGGAAAAAAGAACAATTCTCTAATTATATGCGTTATTCTCTTAACAAGAGTGAGGAACTAATACTCAAATATCTACTAATCTAGTTGGACTCGTTTGGATCCTAAGTATTGTGAAGCTGCATTTTCCACGCTCGTTGCTCTCTGGACCAAATACAAAAACAGGCTGAATGTTGAAAGGGACTTCCGTTGTGCACTCTCTGGCATCCAACCATGCATTCAAGATCTAGCAGCTAAGAGGCAGTGACACGTATCTCACCCATTCAATCCCAAAAGAATAAAAACACCCCTTCTCTTTCTCGTTTTTAATTCTCCTTTAAATCTGGGAGGGATTTTTACTTATAGATGCTACGGGGACGTAGAGGGGGGCGTGATAATGAAAAGGTTGGGTACCACTGGTTTAAATTGTCAGCTGCTAGATTAATTACTAACAACTTGCTAATAGATGAAAATGGTAGAACTTTATACATAATGTTAGCAGACGTTAAAAAGTCCATGACGTTCTCAACACCAACACTGATAACCTCTTCTCTAAAACCCGAAATACGATGTTACTCTCTCTCATCTACATACTTGGTCAGCCCCCAGCCTGTGCTCCCCAGTTTGTGAGGATTTCACAAAGATCACAGCATTAAGACCCCGTAAGAATTTGGACTGAAATGATCAAACTTCATTTCACTGAAAGACTGAATACTTAGTGTTCATTCACTAAACAGTTATGAAACCACTTTTTTTTACTGCTTTCATGCTGCTCTCAAAATAAGTACTCCCTTGCCAAAAACTGAAGAAAACCATCAACTCAATGGTTACTGCTGGCCCTGAACTCACTTGAAAAATGGTCAGAAATATTCAGCCTCCGCTTATGTGTTCTTTTTGAAGACTGTCAAAAAATCTTGAACTTTGTAGCAATTTAACGTCAAACAATATTAATGAAAAACTGTGGATACTGGATGCAGAGGAAACGATAATACAGAGGCAATTTCTAAACTGTTTCTGTGGAAAATCATTTCATTAAATTTTAGATGACTTCTGCTCTATTCGTTCAGGAAGTTATTTAAAATCTTGGGATAAAAGCTGGTCAGTATTTCTTCTAAACCCGTGCAAAGACTTTTCAATAGCATATAAACATGCTAACCTTAATGCTTACAAAAAAAAAAAAAAAAAAAAAACATTTTGGGGGGAAATTGATTTCCTTCCTACCTTAAATTTTCAATCAAGACTTGGGGTCAAGTCTAAAAGATTAGACAAACAAGGTGACTGATCACCGAAAAACGTTATAAAAGTACAACTTGATAACTCCAACTGGTAAACAATAACTAATTCATAATCAAATCAGTGATTTTATCTTTTAGGTTATTCTTGGGCATTTTACTAATACAGGGGTCCAAATAGTACATCCCAGGGCTAAGGTTGAAATTACAACTGGAAGTAAGCTGTATAATAGTCGATTGTAAGATTCATGACGAGAAATCTTTCGATCTGCCAGTCACTGAACTTTCAGTCCAAATTATCCTGCGAGAGTTTTCACTTAAATGAATGAATATAGCATTGGATGTCTTGACAGATTTATATACATACATACATACATACACACACACACACAACAGCCATATATATATATATATATATATATATATATATATATATATATATATATATATATATATATATATATATACATGAAACAACTTACAAAGTTGCAAGATATGCTTCATCCTTCCCACATTCATAATATTAATTCTCGGCCTCTAAAACTAACTTTTTGCCCCTTCTTATTCAAATCCTGATAGAAAAACACTATACAATCTGCTTACTTGGGACCCTCAAGTAATTACGCACATATTTGTGACTGATCAATACACCGCAAGTCGCACCGACAGATATAATACGAAGTTACAGACAATTATTCAACGTTGGGACATCATGTAACGATTATCTTAGCCTATATTAAATCACTGAGAATGTTTTACTGGAACAGCCTAAACCTATATTAGTGTGAAGTTACACTCAGTTCAAAAATCTCCGAAGGCCGCTCCTGTTTTTATTCTTACAGGATGTAATATACCTCGTTCATTCTATTATTTAGTTTTTGCGCTGCAAACTTCCTTGAATATCTCGCACTATTTTGATGAATCTTGCAAACGGTGGAGGTTCGTGGGTGGGGTAGGGAGGGTGGCGGCCGTCTACCGATGAAGAGCACCTGTGTCCTTTAGGTGCTACACAGACAGACCTCTAGAGGAACATGTGCTGCAGCACTCCCAAAGAACGCAAACGCAGGAAATAACTATAATTTTACAAGTGTTGGTGAGATACTTTCAGATCAACGTGATCTACGTATTCGAATAGTGTAAAATATTCCACTTAATTCTGTCTACACACACACACACACACACACACACACACACACACACACACACACATATATATATATATATATAATATATATACATATATATATATATATATATATATATATATATATATATAATATATATATATATATATGTAAGAAGAAATGATTGCAAACTGCTAAAAGATTTCTTCGCCTTATACCGAATCTTATAATTTTTTTTTATTCTAAAATATAATCTTTATGTTTTGCAAGTGTAAATAGCACTCATAAAATTCCTGCTTAAATGTTTGTAAGGTTTTCCTGTTTAGCTGCATCTAGTTTTACCTGTAAAAATTAGAATGTTACATCGCAAGGTATCAAGTGTTCTGGGTAAGATTTTATTTTTATTCTAAGATTTATGTGTATTTTCTACATTCTTTTGCTGGATCTTATTTAAGAACTTGTTCTATTCTTGATAACCGTATAAACTTCCATTTAATATATACGTCATGCATACTTACAATACACACATAAACAAAATATATATATATTCATATATATATATAAATCATAATATATATATATATTACTTAATATATATATATATATATAATATATACATATATATATATATATTATATATATATATATATATATATATATATATATATATATATATGTGTGTGTGTGTGTGTGTGTGTGTGTGTGTGTGCGTGCGTGTGTGTGTGTATCGTATACTCGCGCATACATAAGTTTTTTTCGAGATACTAGTTGAGAGAGACGAATAATAAGTATGTGCAAAAGATGTGACTCAACAGAGTACGGCCGTGAAAGAACAACAAAACCGGATGGAATAGCGACCATGAGAGAGAGAGAGAGAGAGAGAGAGAGAGAGAGAGAGAGAGAGAAGCAGCTCCACCATACATAAACGACCGAAAAAAGGAACAGAGCAAGCGATGATTTAGAACATAGGGAAGGGAGGAAATGGAATGAAAACTGAGCACGCAAAGGGAAGAATAATGGGGGAAGGGAGAGTACGATAAAAACTAATGAAAGTGATAACGGAGGGGAGAGGAAAACGACGGGAGAAGAGAGGTGAATTAAAGAGAGTTTAATATATATAGAAGAAGGGAAGACGAAAGAGCGATTGGTCCCATTAAACTCATAACAATAAAGCTTTTAAAAACGATAATTGAAATCACTAAAATTGAAGGGTGGCAGTTCATTTGGACGGAGCCCGGCTCTTCATTAACATTCTCCTGCGGAAATCATCCTGATTGCTCTCCTTCGTGATTGGCACTCAGTGCCTTCTTATGGCCAGCCTCCACTCGCTCGCTTCCTTCTCTCATTACCATTCACCGGTGTCTCTCCCTCCCTCCCTCTCTCTCGCTCCTCTCTCTCTCTCTCTCTCTCTCTCTGCCCTCCGACCTCCACTCATCCTCCTCCTCCTCCTTCTCCCCCCCCCCACTACTACTACTACTACCACTACTACTATTACTACGCCTCACCATTATTACTACTACTATGCCCCACCATGATAACAGTGAACCCTTTTACAGTGCTTTCATTGTTGTGTTTGGAGCCTGATTTCTTTCGTGGTTGCTGCTTTCCCACTCTCATTGTGTACTTTCAAATACCTTTTAATTTTATCTACGCATACAATGTCAGATCCAAGTACCAGTAACCACGCTTATATGGACACGCAAACCTATTCATGTATGCTAATGTCATTTTCTGTCCTTTAGTCTTTATAGACATACTATATATAATAATATATATATATATATATATTCATTATAAAGAATATCTAAAGGCAACAGAAAACCATTAATATAACTTCCAAATTCGAGGTAGAATTGATTAAGCTCATAAGAAACAACTTATACGTAATATAAAAAACCAGTTCTGATAAATCATAATACTGATCATATATAATGAACTGACAATCTGTGCGAAGGAGAATATATATATATATATATATATATATATATATATATATATATATAGATATATATATGTATATATATATATTATAAAATATATATATATCTATATATATATATATATAATTATATATATATTTATATATATATATATACGATACAAATGTCCTTTAATATCCAATTCACTCTACCTCGGAATTAATATTTTTTCATATCTGTTAACAGAAAAGGATTTTTTTTAGTTGATAATAATTTCGTCCTCTCGTGGATTCGACCCAGTGCACAGAGGAGAAATCAGAACTTCAGTGAAGTTACCGACTCGGCCAACAAGTTGTTGGCTGAGTCGGTAACTGAGTCGGTAACATCAGTGAAGTCCTGATTTTTCCTCTGTGCGCTGGTTCGAATCCACGAAAGGACGAAATTATTATCATCTATAAAAATTCCCCTTCAGAGCAAATTGGATATTTATTGACATTTGTAGCTTAATGCATGTATGCAAATCACGGTGATGTGATAAAAATTCATATATATATATATATATATATATATATATATATATATATATATATATATATATAATATATATGCTATTTAGGAATGAATTCTCTCTTATGAAATTTTTCTATTAAAGTCAATGACTTTATTTTCAAAGACTATTTTCTTTTTAGACTCTGAGTCAGCCTATACATCTTTTTCCCTTCAAGACTAAATTACAAATTAACATCGACAATTTTCATTTCAGTCCAACGTCACTGGAGTGATGAATTTCTATTTGTCGACTGGTCTCCTTCTCTCGATTGTAGTGTAGCAATTCCTGAGGGCTTGCATGTCCCTTTGTTACATTTACATTTGTATACCACATTGGTCGACTCCTAATCTCTAAGGGTAAGCACCCTTAGAATACCCCGTATTCTAAGGGTGCTTACCAGGTTCGGGCAGCAGTAGACTCGTCAGGAGACACTCCTTATGATTCGTGGGCGTGGCACCGTTGGCAATACTGTTTTATCTTAAACTGGTTATGACATGCCGTTCAAAAACATAATTTGATGTTTCTTGGTGGGGTAGCACTCCAGAGACAACGTCTACCTTTATTACTCCTTTAAATTTTCCTTTAATCTAAATTTTAGTTTCCATCAAAGCTTCAAGGAACCATAGCAAAACGAATTGTAAATATCTTGGAATTCTTGTGTAACTCCCACCAATGATTTGTGGTTTCTCAGCAAGGCCCATGTCCAAAACCTTCTGTAAACTCACTTCTCATCATTTTCTCTGAGGTGGTCACTCATATTACCGTCTCTCTCTCTCCTCATATTATTCCTGGAAAATTGTGTCAGAATTCCTTTCGTCACTCAGTCTCTTTCTAGGTTAATATTTCAGCTTTAATTTCTTATGTGCGAATTTGGCAACGCATTCAGTCGTTTAAACAAATAGTTGACCGTATTATATATATATATATATATTATATATATATATATATATATATATATATTATATATATATATATATATATATATATATAGTTTTCAGAAGCTCTTAAACCTTTGCAACTCCACTGGAGAATATTGTCCACTACTAAAGGAAGACTTATCTCATATTTCCTGGTCTCTTGGATTTCAAGTTGAGTGAGGAGATAGAGATTTTAGTCTCATTTCTTCTGTAGTTATGTATTCCTTTGATTACTTTGGATAGAAGGGCCTCAAATACAGAAAGTCTGCCCAAATCATCATCTAAATAGATAAGTACTTAGAAATAACAAGCCCAATAGTATCAGACTTGAAAAAGCTAGGTTTCCCATTTCATACTGGTTGAACTGTTTTTATCAGTTTTAAGAGCAGAATTTTCATACTTTTCGAAATCTTCGACACAACGAGCTTATATTTTCATGCACTTTAATTAGGAACTGTAGATTTATTGTAAATCTGACTGGGAAGGAAATCTGTTTACATCCAATAGGAGAAAGTGTTTTCCTGTATTACTTCTCCAAGGACCCCGTTAAGTGATCATCTTTTCATTTTGGTACTTTTGCTTCCAAAATTTCCATTTATGGAACAATATTTGCTTGGTCCTGTACGGATAACATTGATTATTTATGTTAAAGTGCTACCTGATACGTGGTATGGTCAGCCTCTTACCAGAACCCTTTTCCTTTGCATTTTTCACCTCAGTTATTTTAAACAGGTAAGAGTTACTGGGACGATTATTTGCTGCCATCACAACTGCAATACTTATTTTCGTTTACTTGGGGAATAAGCCTACAAACTACTTTGTTGTTGTTCTTGTTGAGGGTTAGGAAAGGTCTACGGACGAGTCTAAAAAGGTCTGAAAATGGTGTTACGCGTTGAGTTAAAGATACAGGAACTTTAGGTTAGGATATTTATATCTATTTATTAGCATGAAAAAGTAAAATAATAAATACTGTGGACGTTAAACAGCGCAGAAAAATTATTGCTAACAAAATATAGCGAATCTATTTTAATTTTCGTTGGGGAAACATTGCTGTATTTGACTGCAGATTTTAGCACTTTTAATTTATTTTGTGTACTAAATATAGAGGCAATGTTTCTCTTCAATTATCTTGTTTCCACTTGTAACTGAGAATATATGAACGTGTTTCATTTGTGTCCTTTTTACTTGATCCTTGTTCTTAGTATGAGTAGTACTAAGTATGGGTATTAATTAAGAAGACCACTTCACGTTAAGGCAGGAATAATGCTCACAACTTATACTTGAGGGGAAAATCTTTCACGCATCCCAAGTAAACTGGAGGTCGGATCACGCCTTGTTGTGGGCCAATCTTCTCCAAACTTTCTTTGTCTTTGACAGAATGATTTCTTTCACAGTAAAATCAGGGTTTTGGAGATCTACATTCTGGGTCATTATGATTCTTCAAAAACAGGACTGTGAGGAAGCATCTTCATTTTTCCATAAGACAGTTTAAAACAGTTACAGTTAAAACAGTTACAGCGCATTGTTGAGTTCATCATAGTGGCTTTATCTCATGTCACACGAATAACAATCGTGACTGAACCTGTTTCTGTAAACGATGAACTGAGAAGATGACTTTATCATTATCTATTATTTTAATTTCAAATACTGTCATAAGAATAAAAGCAAGACATCGCTTTAAAAGAAATTGTAAAGCTCACTTAAACTCATACCTCCCTTATTTGCTTTGTTTGTTTTTATGTTGCATGGAACCAGTGGTTATTCAGCAACGGGACCAACGGCTTTACGTGACTTCCGAACCACGTCGAGAGTGAACTTCTATCACCACAAATACTCATCTGTGACTCGTCAATGGAATGCCCGAGAACCGAACTCGCGGCCAATTAGTCACTATTTTTTAGTTTATGTGTCAATTTAATTCTGGAGTTCTGAGATCCTGAACCTTCTCTAATACAGTGTGATCTCCTCCTTTCATTCAAATGAATGGTCCATATACTTTCATCGTATTTTGTGGAACGTTGCCTATGCAAATTTTCATCCTCAAGGGTTCAGACTCTCATCTTCAATTGTACATTATAACACTTGTTACTTGGGTTATTTCCACATTGACTTCCAATTTAGTGGCCTGAATTCCATTAAGAGGGTATTCTTACTATATATATATATATATATATATATATATATATATATATATATATATATATATATATACTAATAAAAGGAGCCCATAAAAACACCAAAATAGAGAAAAAGTACTATATTTCAGAGACTGCTGTCTCCCTCTTCAGGTAGATGAATGAGAAAAGTTTACAGAAAAGGTGGTATTTATACCAAGAGGTCCATCCACAAACAAGCCATTTTAAGTCACCCACCCCCGCTGATAATCTTCCTCTAATCTTCTTAAGGGTTGGTTGAATGAAGGACGTTGTCGATCGTGTCCGAAATCCATCCTCCTTTTGAGATGTTCATTACCTGCCTCTCTTATTAAGGCCGATTCCATCATTTGACTCTTGTACCGGCAGTTGCTGCTATAAATTACACGTGACAAATTGCCAGTTTATTCTATGGTTATGTTCATTTATATGGTTGAAAATAGCCGAGTTCTGTTGTCCATACCTAACTGACCGTTTTGTGTTGTATTAATCTCTGGGGAAGGGATTACCTGTAAATCCGATGTAAGATTGGTCACAGTCCTGGCATGGGATTTCGTATACCCCAGAGTCCTTTGGAGATGTCTTTTGTTGGACGTTAATCAGGGATTTGGCTAAGATGTTTGGGTAAGTAAATACAAAAGGGTTCGATTTTCCGAGGGGTTGGTTATTCTCTTAATCGTGTCCAGGTGGGGAATTATTATTTTATTGTTGGGTGTATCCTCTGTGGTCTTGTCTTTAGGGGGTCGGTAGAAAATTACGTTAGCTTTGTGAATTGCTTTCTCATTATATGGTCAGGATATTTTAAAGACGAAAGTTGCTTGCGAATTAGTTCAAATTCTTTTTCCAGGAATTCTGGGGAACAAATTCGTAAGGCTCTTAAGAAAAAGTTACTAGCTACACCTATTTTGATAGAAATGTCATGATAGCTAAAGTAGTGAATGTATGAAAGTGAGAACGTTGGTTTTCTGTATATGGTAAATTTGTATTCTGTCGTATCTCTGATTATTAAAACATCAAGAAAAGGAATTTTGTTGTCTGTTTCCCATTCAACTTTAAATTTGATGCTGGGCACTAATGTGTTTAATTTCGAGAGGAATTCATTGAAATTGCCCCACCTATTATCCCAAAATGTTAGGATATCATCCACGTATCTCATCCACAGCATGTTTTTGGGTTTTATTGCATTTATTACTGTAGTTTCAAAGTATTCCATGTACAGATTGGCTAGAACAGGACTTAAAGGACTACCCATACTACACCCGAATTTTTGCTTGTAGAATGATTCCCCGAATGAAAATACGTTATTAGATGCACATAATTCAACTAGCTTTATTATTTTGTCAAGCGCCAATGGGAAATGATCTGAATAGGGGGATAATTTTACCCTTAAAAACTGAAGAACGTCCTGTACTGGTACTTTAGTGAACAAGGAATCTACATCAAGGCTTAAAAGTTTTATGTTGTGAAGTGGTATAGTGCTTCTCTGAATTTGTGACAAAAATCTTCCGAATGTTTAATGTGACTGGGAGAAAAAGTGCCTAAAAAAGGGGAAAGGAGGCCAGCTAACCATTTAGAAATTTTGTAATTGAAAGCACCGGCACATGAAAACGATGGGTCTGAATGGAAGATTGTCTTTGTGAGTTTTGGGAAGGCCATAAAAATAGGGTAATTTAGGATTAATTACTTTAAATTTCTCTAATAGTTCAATACTCTTTTTGTCTTTGCCAATTAATTGGCAAAGACAAAAAGAGTATTGAACTATTAGAGAAATTTAAAGTAATTAATCCTAAATTACCCTATTTTTATGGCCTTCCCAAAAACTCACAAAGACAATCTTCCATTCAGACCCATCGTTTTCATGTGCCGGTGCTTTCAATTACAAAATTTCTAAATGGTTAGCTGGCCTCCTTTCCCTTTTTTAGGCACTTTTTCTCCAGTCACATTAAACATTCGGAAGATTTTTGTCACAAATTCAGAGAAGCACATATACCACTTCACAACATAAAACTTTTAAGCCTTGATGTAGATTCCTTGTTCACTAAAGTACCAGTACAGGACGTTCTTCAGTTTTTAAGGGTAAAATTATCCCCTATTCAGATCATTTCCCATTGGCGCTTGACAAAATAATAAAGCTAGTTGAATTATTGTGCATCTAATAACGTATTTTCATTCGGGGAATCATTCTACAAGCAAAAATTCGGGTGTAGTATGGGTAGTCCTTTAAGTCCTGTTCTAGCCAATCTGTACATGGAATACTTTGAAACTACAGTAATAAATGCAATAAAACCCAAAAACATGCTGTGGATGAGATACGTGGATGATATCCTAACATTTTGGGATAATAGGTGGGGCAATTTCAATGAATTCCTCTCGAAATTAAACACCATTAGTGCCCAGCATCAAATTTAAAGTTGAATGGGAAACAGACAACAAAATTCCTTTTCTTGATGTTTTAATAATCAGAGATACGACAGAATACAAATTTACCATATACAGAAAACCAACGTTCTCGACTTTCATACATTCACTACTTTAGCTATCATGACATTTCTATCAAAATAGGTGTAGCTAGTAACTTGTTCTTAAGAGCCTTACGAATTTGTTCCCCAGAATTCCTGGAAAAAGAATTTGAACTAATTCGCAAGCAACTTTCGTCTTTAAAATATCCTGACCATATAATTGAGAAAGCAATTCACAAAGCTAACGTAATTTTCTACCGACCCCCTAAAGACAAGACCAGAGATACACCCAACAATAAAAATAATAATTCCCACCTGGACACGATTAAGAGAATAACCAACCCCCTCGGAAAATCGAACCCTTTTGTATTTACTTACCCAAACACCTTAGCCAAATCCCTGATTAACGTCCAACAAAAGACATCTCCAAAGGACTCTGGGGTATACGAAATCCCATGCCAGGACTGTGACCAATCTTACATCGGATTTACAGGTAAATCCCTTCCCCAGAGATTAATACAACACAAACGGTCAGTTAGGTATGGACAACAGAACTCGGCTATTTCAACCATATAAATGAACATAACCATAGAATAAACTGGAATTTGTCACGTGTAATTTATAGCAGCAACTGCCGGTACAAGAGTCAAATGATGGAATCGGCCTTAATAAAAGAGAGGCAGGTAATGAACATCTCAAAATGAGGATGGATTTCGGACACGATCGACAACGTCTTCATTCAACCAACCCTTAAGAAGATTAGAGGAAGATTATCAGCGGGGTGACTTAAAATGGCTTGTTTGTGGATGGACCTCTTGGTATAAATACCACCTTTTCTGTAAACTTTTCTCATTCATCTACCTGAAGAGGGAGACAGCAGTCTCTGAAATATAGTACTTTTTCTCTATTTTGGTGTTTTTATGGGCTCCTTTTATTAGATGGAACTCTGTTGTTACAGAACATTTTTACCAGTCATATATATATATATATATGGCGCTGTCATTTGTCCTGAAACATCATAAGGTCGAAGGGTAAAAAGTTGGATGAGAGTCCATGAAACACTAATTAGGGCCAATCAAAAGACCACTGCTTCCTTATGTTTACAGGAGTTTTCACATCCCCCCCATACAGCTTCTTGTAAAGTTTTGGGTTACCTGGTCATTTGTTGCTATGGCAGGAATTGGCACTGAAGATGTGAATCATCCAACTGCTAATACAGCTCATAAGAAGTAGAACCTTTGTGCCAGTTAAGAACTGATCACGAATATAACTTCTGACCTGTCCCTTCTATACCATAAAGAGATAATCGTGATGAGCTGCTGATGGTAAGAGTGGTCTTGAAGAAGCCAGAAAGCCAGAAACTGAGCTGCAATCTTTACGGTGAGTCGAAAGGGCAGCGCAGCCACAACCTAAATGAAGCTTGATTGTTGCCACAGTTTTAAAGGAATAAAACAGAAGTTCTATTATAAGCACTGCAAGTGTTAATGTAACCAAAAAGAAAACCGTGAGCTCAGCATATAAGTTAAAAGCAAGGTAGCATTTACAGGTCCCTAGCCACAACCAGTTTGCACAAAACACCGACATTATTTAAAGGAGTTTTGATACTGTCCATACATAAGACTACCACTAGACGACAACATGATTTATTCATAATTTATGAAGGTCCATTGAGGCACTACACTGGAAATTTGAATGCTGGTTGTAATATAGCCCAAAGTAAAAACCCCATTTGATTGTGTACTAGTGTAATGACCAACCCCATCCTACCGAACACTCGTTGAAAATACGCGAGACAAATGTTAAACTACGACAGAAGAAACTCAGTTTTCATCTATCGTTCAGTTTTACCACTAACAAATTATCTACGGTCTAGACAAAAATGCAACACGAGGGGACTCACAACCGCTCTGTAATCGATCTAGATACGCGGACAATATTTCAAAAGCGCCTGAATAAAACATCTGAGTGACATAAAATGAAAATGACTACTGTATATATTCTACTTAATATATTTCAGACAGCTTATTACCAGATTTGGCCTTACCAGCTTAAAAAGATACATCCAGATTAAACTATAACCGAACGCTTTTCATAAGTATATCAGCACATGCAAATATAAGTTTACTAAAAGATAACGGTGAATTAATAAATGGACATATGTATACAGTTTGTAACTTTGTCCGTATATCATCACGTATTTTATTTCTTCATGATTTAAAATCAAACGTGTATATATATATATATATATAATATATATATATATATATATATATATATCTATATATATTATATATATATATATATATATATATATATATGTGTGTGTGTTGTGTGTGTGTGTTGTTGTTGTGTGTATAATGGCGTAATTAATATATATATATATATATATATATATATATATATATATATATAGATAGATAGATAGATATTATATTGAGAGAGAGAGAGAGAGAGAGAGAGAGAGAGAGAGAGAGAGAATCTGTATGAGAATTGAGTAACTTCGTTCCTAATGCCACTTTTAAAGAAACAACGAAGCGTTAGTGAAGGGTTGCAGCAATCTACGCGCAAGAGCAAAGAAGAAGCAAATGAAAGGAACTCACGATGGAAAAGAGGCAGTAAGCAAAACAGGGAAATAAAAAGAAGCCTCCAAATAATGCTGTAGTGGGTACGTGAGGCTTAACAATTTTCTATGGCCAACAATTTTACACCGAGCCGCGATCACGCTATCATACAGCTATAAAGAATGTCAATGGTTATTAATTTAAAGTGGATAATGATTACGATTTTATACGCGTAATCCGCTTGCCCTGCATCACTACTCACTCTGTTATTTTTCCCTTTTTCGCTCGACGTTCACTGAGAAAAAAGTTCTGATATATTCACGATAGGGCCGCCATTAAAACGGCAACGTTTGGCCCACATATAATGGCGCCGTTGAAAATGATGCTAAAGCACACCCCGTTTTTAAGCCTATTGGGGGGACGGGGTGGGCTCTCTCTCTCTCTCTCTCTCTCTCTCTCTCTCATTAAGCAGGTAAGAACAGCCACCAACCAAAGCCTCGTTTATGGCTGGGCCTCTGCTTTGGGTAATGGAAAAAAGATAATGCGGCATAAACACTCATTTGCAAAATAGATTCTAAGAGACAATTGTACTCCATTACCTTCCTCTTGCGTTCAATTATTTGTGGCGTGTTTGCAGCCACTAACACACACAATATACAAACGTATTCCTTCACGCTCACACATAACTATATATATATATATATATATATATATATATATATATATATATATATTATGAAACATGGTTAGGAGCATAAAGAGTAATTTACGATGTGTACGAAGGATACGAATGTAATTACACCTAATGAAACCATATGGGTCGCTGTTACACAGGGGAGAATTGAATCATTAGTACCAGCTGCTTGGCTTCATGCGAAATCCCTTAGTACTTTACACTGAAAGCGATATTTTCCCCTTAATTTGATTATACTTCAGCGTTCGTCATGCAAACAGTAATTCCTCTCAAAGTCATTACTAAACATCTGCTCGCGGCATCAGATAACACAGGTCTTTCATGAATTCTTTCATGATGATCCAGTCATTTTATCACGTACACACATATATATAAACTATATATATATATATACTATATATATATATATATATATATATATATGTATATATATAATATATATATATATATATATATATATATGTGTGTGTGTGTGTGTGTGTGTGTGTGTGTGTGTGTGTATGGCCAAGTGGGAAGCGAAACAGCAAGGTTCAGGATCTTTCGCCTTTTTTCTAAGGTATTTGCAATGGAAGGAAGGATTACACAGAAGACTCAGTTGAAATCTCTTTTGAACATCTCGGGAAGAATGGGCTAAAACATACATAGGTCTGGTCTTAAATTATGATTTGTCTCCCTTTGATAGTTGAAATGGAATGGAATGGGATATAAAATTTCGGACAAAGGCCACTCCATAAGATCTATGAGGTCATTCAGCGCTAGAAGGGAAATGAAGAGTAAGAAGGTTTTCAGGGTGCAACAGGAGGAAACCCTCGCAGTTGCGCATTGAAACAATTATCCATGGATGAAAGAGAATATGAACGGAGGTATAGTAAAAGGAATAACAAGGGCTGCAGCTAGGGGTCGAAGGAACGCTGCATAGGCCCTTAGGAAGAACCTTCATCTACAGTCACCGGCTTTTAATAGGCAATGTTGTATTTCTATTTAGCAGCGCTAACGATTTCTTGGTAGAATATCATTTTGTTTTCATAAAATTTCTAGGTACTTTTTTCTTTGCATATTCTTCGATAAAATAAACTTAGTGCACCAAATAGTACATGTTCTTGGGTGTTCTAATACATTATGTATTCTTAACAATTGCCTCGCCACAGATTCACCTTTTTTCACTACTATACCTAATCTACATCTACATTTTCCGAGCCATCTTCTTCCCATACGCTAATCCGAAAACTGCGCAATATATATCCCAATCTTTACATCTTCTTTGACTTGAATCCCATTTACGTAAACACGACAAAGACAACTTCGTTTTAACAACTGACGGAGAAAACACTCAAAAGAATAACAAGAACTATTGCAATACATCATGACTTGTGATTACAATGACGCAAACCCTTTCAAAGGGCAAGCACATCACTTTATGCGGTGAATATTCAAAGATATGAAAAAATATACATGAAGACGCAGCAGAGTGAAAAACAACATTTGAGTAGACATTCCAACGTTAAGTTGGAATGTCTGCTCAAATGTTGTTTGCAAAATGCGTTCTGACGTTGAACGCTGAAAAATCGAGCTTGAGATACAGCCAGGAACTGATGACTTCACTAGGACTCTAGGCGGCTGTCGAAGCATGTCAGCACTTCTGTAAATATTAATATATGTGCTCAACAGCGACATGAAAGTGCGGTTCAGTATTCTCTCATTACAGCCTCTCCAACACAGCAACATAGTAGCTCGCACAGTTTTTCTCCAGGACATGAAAGAAATATTCACGTCACAAATACCATGAGCATGAAACTGAAATCTCTCTGCATGACTTCATTTCCATTATCACGTTCCTGCATGTGTCACTGTTCAAATACTGCATTCTTTGACTGCCAATTACAACGTTGAAGGTCAGTGGACACAAAATAAAGTTTGCACTCTACGGCTTTTGAGTCCATGGCAAGGAATCCTAAAAGTAAACTGACCGTTTCTTGAACAGAAAAAACATTCAAATATTCCCTAGAGCCATGCTGTGTTATCCTAGCTTTGAATAGTGGGAATGACTAAGACACTGTGTCAGTATGAGCGGGGTCTTTAAAGTACAGTAAATTGTATAAAATGTTACAAAAATATTCAATTCAAAAAAGAAATTTGGTATGTAATCAACAAGGGTGTGTCAAACACAGACTTAAATGATCCTAAATAATGTCGATCTTTGTTTAGCTAAAATCCCGATCTGAAAAGCCTTACAATTCCGATGAGTGAGGAGTGTCTTCGGAATCTGTTCCAATACAATAATCACCTCATGAACTCACGTCTTGCTCACATAAACCTTGTTACTTGTCATTTCATTTGCAGTCATGGAATAATGTCACACTGACAGATGGGGCTAGTATGCATTTTTGAAGAAAATAGATGACTTTGTGCGAAATGCAAATGAAAGTAAAATTAACACCATAAAATGTCTTTTGACAATGGATATATATTTAGTATAAAAACATACAAAACCTAAGAATACAAAACCTGATTTTGTGCGATAAGCCTCTAGAAAGCTATATTTATACAAATAAATAGGATAAGAATATGCAAACTAACAAAGGGAGCCGTGTATAGAATAATCTAGTCACATGTTGCGAACTTCCACAAGCTTTAAGGTTAAATAGTTCTGAAATAAGGTTGTCTGTCTCTTCAAAAATGCGGTGGTCAATCACTTACAAGAAAAAACTAATATATTCTCTAACTTGAGTTGTCTCGTACACGTAGAGAAATATTTCCTATTCACTTTCCAGTAGTAAGTTGGAGAAATTGGGGAAAGTAATTATGTTCCAGTGATTACGACCTTTCTGTGATTGTTAGAAAAACAAGTAAAAATGCGGCGAAGTTTCTTCAACGCCGTCGAAACTCTCAGCCACGGCCCGGTGGTGGCCTGCGTTGTTGGAAAAAATAGCGGTGCCAGACCCACGATCATAGCTAACTTTAGCCTTAAACAAAATAAAAACTACTAAGGCTAGAAGGTTACAATATGGTATGTTTTGATGATTGGAGGGTGGCTGATCAACATAACAATTTGCAGGTCTCCAACCTCAGTAGGTTTTAAGATCTGAGGATGGACAGACAAAGCCGTCTCAATAGTTTTTTTCTTCTTCTTCTTCTTTTTTTTCCCACAGAAAACTGAAATCGAAGGAGTGCCGGTGACATCTCTGTGTACGCCTTGGTCACTTAACTGGATTTCAATGAAGTTAGAAGGACGCTATATAATGAAATCCAAATACCAAAACGATGGTTAAGACATGAACGAAGAATAAAAAATACCTGCTCTGTTCTGCTCTGGTTCTAGTATGTTCAACCCTTAATGAACAGACAGTTTTTTGTGTATCATAATAAATACACAGGCAGCGATTTATAATTTACCCTAAACCACATAATATTAAAGAGGATGCCTCTTTTATTATATACTTTTTTTTAATATTATGAAAACAAAAATTTGTGAACGAAAGCAATAAGCAAGAACAAAACTGGATGGAAAGCCATCTGATAATGACTCCATTTTTGTAATTCGGGTGTAGGTACACTCTCTACCCACCCCATCTGGTTAAACATTTCCTGACATCGAAATAAAATGGCCTGGGAGTGAATTAATATGAATCAATTTAATGGGCGAGCCAGAATGAGCCTATTAATTTATTGAGAATGAGTGGCTCCCATCTGTTTACTACGATGAAATCGCTCGACCGTGAAGTTTTGGTCTCCGGTTGCTGCTGCTGGTGCCTTTGTTGCTCTCTGTTGCTGCTCTTGTTTATTTATGTTGCTCTCGTGTCCTCGTTCCCTGATAACTGACGCCATCATTATCGGTGTTCTTTAATTGCTATCGATTCATTCGTCAGATGACTTCATTGAGCGTCGCTGTTGCAAGAGGGACTGCAACAAGAGCCTTGTCAGCGTTTGTGGATTGTTTATGAATTCCTATTGTGGATCAAATAAAAATGTTGTCACAAAGTGAGGCAAGGGAGTGGATTCGCGGTTCCACATATTTCTGTATCTACTTAATCGGAGAACAGAAATATGACAGATGGCCGCCTCATCACAGTAAGTTACTAATTGTAAATTATTGGAATACTGCTCGTAACTAAAGATGATGAGTTATGTTCCACGTTGGTCAAAGATACAAATAGTTATTACACTTCCATAAGAATAAAATGAACTATAATGAAATCAGGCCGTGTTCATGGGAATGGAAAATAAAACCTGAGCTCATTACTTCAAAACAATGCACAGAGCAATGAATGACTGCTTGCAATTTATCTTGCTTCGAAATCGTAGAGATCACTGATGCCGATGTCAATCAAAGGGTTACGTTTAATGTTATTCAGATCCTCAATATATGTGAAATAAACACATAAAAAGAATTCAATCAAAATTATGGACATAAAATTCAAATTCAAAACAATGTAAAATCAGTCTTTTCTAAGGGCTTGCATCTGAAAAAGCTAGAATGTACATATACTGTAACTAGATCTATTACACAAGACCAGCTTCTACAAAATACCTAAATGTTGCTGTCTAGGGTCCTCGAGATTGAGGCTTTTAACAAAAAAGTGTCTCATTGTCAAAAGACCCAGGCAGCCATCACAGTACGGCTGATTTACATTTGTCTTTAAAAAGCTATTTGCGTTGTGCGGGGAAGACCCATTTGCAAGTGGCACATGGCTGTCTCCCTGTTCACTCTCAGTTTGAATTCACCTCTTTCATTCCAAAGTTCTTGCCATCGACCCCTAACAAAAGTTCTGACTGAAGGCAACATCGCCGCATTAAAGTTGACATCATCTTGGAAGTAAATCGACATCTTTGGCTAATTTGTCAGCTCTTCATTATGAC
>NC_087217.1:34083715-34123715 GCF_015104395.2 Macrobrachium nipponense | reverse complement strand
GCCCTAGTGAGGGGACTGTGTTTTGTAGAAGAGATAATTGGTGTTTGACTATTACTGATTAAGACTGTATAAATAACGGGGGGTTATCTGAGTTAATTGATCTGTGAGTTACCATTCCATTAATTATCTTGTAAGAACCTGAGTCATTCAATTAATACTTTGCTTTGAATAAATGTCTATTTTTGTAGCTCCGACTCTGATTTGGTGACCTTAGGTAATGGAGAGAGAGAGAGAGAGAGAGAGAGAGAGAGAGAGAGAGAGAGAGAAGGCTATTGCCAGTGATCACCTTGAGACCTTACAGACCTTACAGACCTTACATGCTGTTAGGGTTGCCCCAGGTCCCTCAGTATGAGGCACCTCTAATGTCTACCAGAGAGTTGCTAGTACATCTTCCGGTATATTTTGCATCTTCCAATCTTGGATGGTCTGGGATGCACTTTAGATATTTGTCGAGCTTATTCTTAAACACATCTACGCTCACTCCTGATATATTCCTCAGATGAGCTGGCAATGCATTGAATAGACGCTGCATTATCGATGCTGGTGCGTAGTGGATTAATGTCCTGAGTGCTTTCCTTATTTTTCCTGGTATAGTTTTGGGCACTATTAATCTACCTCTGCTTGCTCTTTCTGATATTTTTAGCTCCATGATGTTTTCAGCTATTCCTTCTATCTGTTTCCATGCCTGAATTATCATGTAGCATTCTCTTCTCCTTTCTAGACTATATAATTCTAAGGATTGTAGTCTTTCCCAGTAGTCAAGGTCCTTAACTTCTTCTATTCTAGCTGTGAAGGACCTTTGTACACTCTCTATTTGTGCAATATCCTTTTGATAGTGTGGGTACCATATCATATTGCAATATTCAAGTGGACTACGAACATATGTTTTATAAAGCATAATCATGTGTTCAGCTTTTCTTGTTTTGAAATGCCGTAACAACATTCCCATTTTTGCTTTACATTTTGCCAATAGAATTGCTATTTGATCGTTGCATAACATGTTCCTATTCATCATCACAACAAGGTCTTTAACTGCTTCCTTATTTGTGATTGTCTCATTATTAGGTCCCCTATATGCATATAGCTTTCCTTCTCTGTCTCCATAGTTTATTGATTCAAATTTATCAGAGTTAAATACCATCCTATTTACCTCTGCCCAATCATATACTTTGTTAAGGTCTCTTTGTAGCGCGTTCCTATCTTCATCACAAGTAATTTCTCTACTTATTCTTGTGTCATCGGCGAAACTACTCACTACCGAGTCCTTAACATTACTGTCTATGTCTGCAATCATAATAACAAACAGTAATGCAGCTAACACCGTACCTTGTGGCACACCGGAAATTACCTTAGCTTCATCCGATTTCTCATCGTTTGCAATAACTATCTGTTTTCTGTTGTGTAAAAATTCTTTTAACCATCTTCCTACTTTATCCACTATATTATGTTTTCTAATTTTCTTCGCTAATATATTATGGTCTACCTTGTCAAAAGCTTTTGCAAAGTCTAGATAAACCACATCTGTTTCATTTCAGCTTTTCATATTTTTGTATATGTTTTCACGGTGGACTAACAGTTGGGTTTGTGTACTTTTTCCGGGTACGAAACCATGTTGTCCAATATTAAACAGATTATTTTTTATTAAATGTTTCATAATATTTTTCTTCATTACCCTTTCATACACTTTCATAATATGTGATGTTAGACTCACAGGCCTATAATTACTTGCCTCTAGTCTTCATCCACTTTTGAATGTAGGGGTAATATATGCTAATTTGTGCTCATCATAAATCGTGCCTGTATCTACACTTTGTCTTAATAATATTGCAAGTGGCTTTACGATAGAATGAACTACTTTCTTTAACAAAATAGCAGGAACTCCATCAGGCCCTGCTGCAGCTCCCTTTTTAATTTCATTAATAGCCCGCACAATATCAGCTTCATTAATATCTGTCAGCTAAATATTCACTATTTTCGTCCCTTACTTCTATATCATTATCTTCATTATCTATTCTAGGGGTGAATTCTCTCTTATATCGTTCGGCCAATATGTTGCAAATCTCCTTTTTTTTTCATTCGTTAATCTCCCTTCAATTCTTAGAGGGCCTATTTCTCTTCTTCTTTTATTCATCTTTTCGCGTATGCGTATAATAGTTTGGGGTTTTGCTTGATATTTATTAAGGTTTTTTCTTCCAAGTCCCGTTTTTCATTTTCTTTTGATTGTATAATCTTTTGTTCTGCATTTTCTATCTTACTTTTTAGTTCTATAACTTTCCATGCATTTTTTTTCTTTGCAAGACCTTTTTTCCACTTTCTGATTTTCTGGAACAAGATCCTTCTGTCTCTTGGTATGCATGACTGATGATTACTTTTCTTCTTTGGTATATATTTATCCACTATTTTCTCTAATATTTTATATAATATCTCCGTATTTACCCTTATGTCATCACTTACGAAAATGTTATCCCAATCTTTGTTTAATTTTTACTGTAGAAGTTGTATTTTCCATATCCTTCACACTTTTTCATTTCTTGCTTATCTCTGTTTTCACTTGCTTTGGAATGGATTGTTAATTCTATGACATTATGGTCTGAAATACTCGCATTATAAACTATTATTTCTTTAACATAATTCATCTCGTTCACAAATACTAGGTCTAAAGTATTTTCCTTTCTTGTTGGCAGGTGATTTATTTGTTGAATGTTGTATTCTAGTAGCATATCTAATAGCTTTTCGAATTGCCTCTTATCTTCTGCACTACTATTACTCTCTTTTTTATATGTATAAGTACAACCACAATCTCCTATTTGTTCTTTCCAGTCTACGAAAGGAAAGTTGAAGTCTCCAGATAGGAGAATAGTCCAGTCCTTGTGATTTCTACATATATCATCCAATTTTTCTATTATTAAGTCAAACTCTTTAGTATTAGGAGGTTTATATATTAATATGTTCATTAATTTTTCAGATTCAAATTCTACCGCTATTAGTTCACATTCTGAGTTACTATATTTCTCATATATTTTTCCTTGTTTTTGGTCTTTCCCATATATTGCGGTTCCCCCTTGATTCCTATTTCTTCTATCTGATCTATAAGTTTAGAACCCTTTTATTTGATCATCATTCCCAGTCTCTTGGGAATACCAGGTTTCACTTATATCCATTATATCTATTTTCTTTTCAATTTGGGTTAGTTCTTCTAAGTACTCTATTTTTCTTTTTGAGTTACTCGTAACTAAACCCTGATCATTCATCACTATGATGGTTTGCGTGTTTTCTCCTTCGTTTAATATGGGTAATAGTAAGGATTTTCCCATGTCTCTTTCCTGCTCTGGTATGTTGTTCTTTTTTTCATTTCCAGAAATTCTGACATTAAAAAATCCAACTTTTCCATAATATTTGATCTTCCTTCATCATAATTATTCATTTTGTGTCTGAATCTGCAATGTTCTCCGTATCTGCAATATCCTCTAGCATAATAAATACAGTTATTATCTCTTGAGTAGTATCTTGGAGCCGAGGCTTTAACATTTTTTGCTGACATCTCTGCATATCTCGTTGATGGCTTGCTTTTTTCTATTACCTGATATTCTTTATTCCTCTCTTTATTTGTTTCTTTCTTATTTTGGATTTTATTACTTGATTGATTATTTATTTGATTATGATTCATTGCTACAGGGTGCATATATTTACATTTTTTGTCGAACTTACATCCTTTTCCTTCTTTTAGGTTTTTGCATATTTTTGGATGCAGATCTCTGCAATCATCCTCATAGCCATCTAGGTATGCACATTTACCATATATTTCATAGTTATGACATACCTTAGGATGCTTGTAGTAACATCTTTCTCCAAATCTGCAATTCCCTCTTTTCAAAAGGTTGCAGACTTTGTCTTTTTTGTCTATTTTTTCCTCTTTCCCTTCATTGTGTAGATCTGGGTAGAGCCTCTTCTGGATTTTCTTTTGTGTTGTCATATCGTAATTTATTTCTTCGTAAGTATGCTGCTTTATTGCCTCATATGCAGTATCAATGAGTATCTCTGCATCCATACTTTTATCTTGTTCTTTGTTTTCCTTATTTTTTTCTGTCATTTCAGTTTGGTTTACTTCTCTTCCGTTTTCCTCTTCTTCTTCTTCTTCATCTTCCTCTTCTTCTTCATCCGCAACTATTTGTACATTCAATCTTGATTTAATAACATTGTCTATCCATGATAGACATGAGCAAAATATTCTGGTATCTTTTCTCCGGAACAGGACGATTTGGCGCCGACTCTTTGGCGCTGACGATTTGGCGCCGCCATTTTGGCGATAGACAGTTTGGCACTCATTGTTTTGGCGATGAGCTGTTTTGGCGCCAAGAAACAAACTTAAGGACCATCCGCAAATTTGTGTCTCGTTTAGTGATCACCTCATTTGAGAATTGTAATATAAAACAAGTTATTACGATATTCAAGTCTTGTTTAGTCATCATATAATTTTACCAGTGTCTCGTTTAGTGATCATCTCATTACACCAAAGGCTTGTCTGATTTGAGAATTGTATTAGTAAACTAGTTGTTACGATATTCAAGTCTTTTTATATTGGAAAACGCTTTTCTTTAGTTTTTTGTACACCCATACCTTAAATGGCCGAAAAAATCTTAAGTAATAGAGGCAAGCCAAAATTTTCACCCAACGGAAATATGTATGTGTTTGACAAATGTAGCAAAAACGATCCTTCTCTCAAGTTTTGGAGGTGTGAATAAAAAAATGAGTGTAAAGGGCGTATTCATACTAAGAAGCAGGAAGTAGTGAAAGAAGTAAATGGACATTCACACGGTGCGTCAGCAGTAAATGTGGAAGTTGCTGAAATTAAAACGAGCGTAAAACGTAAAGCAGAGGAAACTTTTGAAGTGCCGTCATCAGTTGTTAATGTTTGTATTGAAAATAGCTCTCAAGCTGATCTGGCAGCATTGCCCACTTCAGATGCCTTGAAAAAAATTGTATCTTGCATTACCTCAGCACATTGTGGATGGGTCGGAATGTTGCATGCAGCACATTTTCTGATTAGGTTTTGTGGATTAACTATGCTATACCACACCTTACACAGTTTGCATGCTTTTGGCATTCTTTTTCCAAATGCATCAGTTAGGATATTCACAATGTTCACCTTATTCATTTTCTTTGTCGGAATATGTTGGTTTATGTATATTTTCTTTATGAGTCTCTTGACCACTTGGATTTTATTTGGAACTTCTTCGATTATTTTCAAGATATTTTCTGTTGATCTGTTCCAGTTTGAAGGATTATATCCTTCTAATATATCTATAAATGATTTTGTATCTTTTTGGTTAGGACTGTTGCTGATCTCATAGATGAGAAATACCAGTTCCCTTCCTGCTACCTCATCGTATTGCGAATCTGCCAAGCAAGCTAAATTTCGCCATTTTTTTCCACAGTTGGAACTTACTGCCATCTTGTTCTGATTTACAGTATTTCACTTGATAAACTAACTTAGTAGACGCTAATCTTATCACCGATAGTTCACGAACACTTCTAGATATTTCTCAAATTCTAGACGTAAGTTAAACTTGTGATATCTGTTGATTAATCTGACAGCGTGCGGGAACGTCTCACCAAGCAAGATGGCTACTACGAGAGAGAAGAGAGAGAGAGAGAGAGAGAGAGAGAGAGAGAGAGAGAGAGAGAGAAGGGACAAAGTGTTACCAGCTCGCCTTCCACAATGGCTAAACGCTTACCAAATATGAAAATAGCGGGGGGCGACGCTCCAGTTGTCAATATATATATATATATATATATATATATAATATATATATATATATATATATATATATATATATATATATGAACGGTGGCGTCAACAGCCAAAATGGCCATATGGAATTTGAGGAAGACATCTTAGGCATTTGCATAGTTTATTGCTGACGTTTCAAGGCCTTGCCTCATTATGAAAGCCATAAAAATATATTTAATACATTAAAACATCATCTAAGACTCGGACTTAAAAATAATATGCTAAAAACAATTAGTTTAAAATGCCAGAAGAAAGGTATTACCATCCAAGTATAAAGAAGCAATACGAGTGATGACAGGAGAGACGTCAAAACTCCAGGGTAAACTTATGCTAAGAAAAGAGGAGTGGAGGCAGTTTGGCTGTTCAACTTCGGAACTACCAGTTTTATACGAAGTGACTCGAGAATTACCTCCTGCCTAGGTGAGCGAGCCCTAAAAAAAATTTAAATAGATCGTATTCAATATCTATTTTGCATTTTTTAGCGTGCCGTCGTATACTGGAAAACTCTGGATTCGGCAGCTGCACCCCAGTACGATAGTAACACCTCTGTGACAATCGATGCGGATTTTCAGTAACCTACAAGAGGCACCGACTATATTTTCCCTGACTACACGGGGGCAAGAAAATAATTCCACAGCATTTGATGTCATCAGAGGGTTTAATCTATCCTTATACTTAAAATAGGAACCTATGGTAAGAGGATTACTGGGAATGAAGCGTCTTCTTATGGCAGGACAATACTGCCGTATTAATGAATTAATTCCGGTAATAAAGGACACATAAATAAATGGAAGACCCGAATAAAGTGGCATTTTTGGGACTGCTGGAGACCTCATTTTCGGCCTGGATTTGTTATTTAGAAACTGATTTAGCTGTTTATAAAACATGCTGGAAGGGTTACTGAAAGTCCGCATCGATTGTCACAGAGGTGTTACTATCGTACTGGGGTCCAGCTGCCGAATCCAGAGTTTTCCAGTATACGACGGCATACTAAAAAAAAATGCAAAGTGCAAACTAAATATTGAATACGATCTATTTAAATTTTTTTTAAGGCTCGTTCACCTCAGCAGGAGGCAATTCTCGAGTCACTTTGTATAAAACTGGTAGTTCCGAAGTTGAACAGCCAAACTGCCTCTACCTCTCTTTTCTTAGCATAAGTTTACCCTGGACTTTTAACGTTTCTCCTTGTCAGTTCTCAGTTGTCACTCTTATTGTCTCTTTCCACTTGGATGGTAATACCTTTCTCCTGGCAATTTTAAACTAATTGTTTTGTATTTGTTTTTAGCATATTATTTTTAAGACTGAGTCTTTGATGATGTTTTACTGTATTAAATATATTTTGACGTCTTTCATAATGAGGTTAGGCCTTGAAACGTCAGCAATAAACTGTGCAAATGCCTGAGATGACGTCACTAACTCTGAGATCTTTTTTTGACAGTATCAAGTAAAACCAGTAGAGACATTGCGAACGATAGGAATACGAAATATTATGATTTAAAGTGCACAAATAAAAATATGGTGGAGTGCTTTACAGGGTACACATACAGCCTAAAATATAATAGCAACGGTTAGACTCTAACTTCCCAGACGAAATAGGAAATCAACAGTTATATAAATAAGAGTTCAAGTGATCTGTAATACATTCAGTTTTTTTTTCACTTTATTTTTTTTTTTTATTTTTTTTTTTTTTTTTTTTTTTTTTTTTTTTTTTTTTTTTTTTTTTTTTTTTTTTACGATATGCTAAGAAGACCGGGCTGGCACCGGGCTAACTCAACAAAACGCGTGCCGGGTTAATATTATGTGGCTGCATCATGAATGTAATTAGTAGTAATCTTCCCTGTACTGAATGAATTTCAGTTTGGTTCTGAAAGGTATTTAATATGAGCACTTTTGCATTACTTCGTTAAGGGCCGATTTTTTTTTTTTTTTTTCTGAATCCAGAAAAAGAAATGTTTATATTTTTTCTTTTAAAGTGACCTTGAAAAGAACTTAATCTTGAAAAGAACAAAAAACATAGTAGCAAAAACTTTAAAGGCTTGAAGAATGTTTCTTCATTTAGATTAAGCCAGACTTTGCAAACAGACCCTCTGCCATCTGAAATGAACGACTCTTAAGTTATAACTTCTAAACTATAATATTCATGCAGCCCTCCTACAAAGTAAAAACAGGAGAGAGAGAGAGAGAGAGAGAGAGAGAGAGAGAGAGAGAGAGAGAGAACAAACACGGTACCATTTGTTACGGTTAAAGGACCATCTAAATGATATGGGTCTGAGTTCTTAATATGAAAAATGCCGTACTTCATCATCTCGAGACGCAAGATCCTTCGCTAATCATCTGCTCGTTTGGATAAACATCTGAGATCATCTCACAGATTCACATGATACCACAAGGACAAAATTTGTACTTTGTATTTACCATCACCAGTGAATGATGACTTGTTCTCTCTCTCTCTCTCTCTCTCTCTCTCTCTCTCTCTCTCTCTCTCTCTCTCTGTTTTCTTTTTCCCTCTTTTGCAGTCAAGTTTTCACAGTCAAAGCAGAATTTTGCACTCCCCTTTGTGTCTCTCAATGATTTTTGCCATCTTAATTTCTTATTTTTATGTAGATTCTCTCTCTCTCTCTCTCTCTCTCTCTCGTGTATATATATATATATATATATATATATATATATATAGTATATTATATAATATTATATATATATAATATATAATATATATATATATATAATTTATACATATACACACACATATACATACTATATAATTATATATATGCACATTATATATATATATATATATATATATATATATATATATATATATATATATATATATATATATATATATATATATATATATGTGATTCGTTTACTCCTGATTTTAAAACTCTTTGCTGAATTCTTTCTTCCCCTCATAAGGATGACCGTAAGACCTGAAGCACTTGTACGGAAGGATTTGCCGAGACTCTCGCAACTTGCCAACCGTCAACGCTAAGCGAGTAAACCGACTAAAATGACAGTGAAACGGACGTATCATTGCTTTTCCCTTCGGCGGACAGCAGACAGTGCCCCTGTCATCCACACATAGAAATAGCAAGAGAGAAATCGAATGACGGAAAAGAAGGGAGGCAAGAAACAAGAATTATACGTTTTCTTCCATCACTCATCATGCAAACGAGGTCTGGCATATGCAGTGCGGTAATACCCAGCTCCCATCATGACCCTGGGATAGGTATGCAATCTGGGGTATCACGGGGCGTCATTACAATGTGCCCCACAGCATCTCTACTCTGTCTGTCCGGTGATTCTAAGATATCAGCACTGGAGGGGTGGGATAGGGGGGAGTGGGGAAGGATTTCATGTTGGACAAGGTTATGTAACACTGGACTTCTTTCATCACCGGTGATTGGATGGATGAACAAGTTGGACTGTAATCACATGGGTCTAGAACAATTCGCATGCAAATGAACGAGCGATGGATGCGTCCGCTTATGCATCAGAACTGTTCCATCTGTTCCCTCGCTCCCAACTTCACGTGTACAATTCGCGTGTATTTGCACACACGCACAGACGCATATATATATATATATATATATATATATATATATATATATATATATATATACACACGTACGCTCACGCCACATACACACACACATATGTGTGTGTCTGTGCGTGTATGTATGTATGTACGTATGTGTGCGTGTGCGTACACATTGAGGCGTGAATAAAAACAGGCATCTTGTTTCCAAGTAATATTTGTATACATGACCTCTTAGGCTATATGTGACGAGTGAAATATCATAAATCCGATGATGTGACTTAGCCTGGCTTCAAACTAATAAACAGCGTATCACAATATTCAATACAAAGAATTTTCCGGACGCATAAATCAAGAAATAACTCCATAACATCCCACGGTACAAAGTAGTAATGACTTCATCTATAACTTGGGACAAAAACTCCTCAAAAAATTGAGGGGACCATGAAGAATTGGAAATAGCCACAGAGCGAAGAGCGAACATCCGCATATTATACAGGATCCGTTACGCTGCCGATACGGCGACAAAGATGCAGTGCATAATGTCCGTAATTCCAACTCATTTTGGCTTATTAGAAGCACTTTGCCAACACGATCGTCGTCTCTATAATCCCGCTTTCTGTCCCCCCCCCCCCCCCCCCCTCCCCCCCCCCCCCCCCCCCCCCTTCCCCACCCCCCCCGGCCCTCTTCTCAATCTCAGTGCCCCCCGCCCCTCCATGACCCCTACCAGAGGCTCGACAGTACGACTCGACATCCGACCGATTCCTCCGAGGAAAACAAGAGGCAGTGTTTCGTCCCGGTCTCTTCAGGAGGGTCCTTCTCACTCACTGGAGTCTGTCTGCCTGCTCTCTTTCTCTTCGGAGTTCGTGAACGCTCCCTTTTGCATGAGCATCTTTCGTTAGAAAATGTAACTTGCTCCTTAAACTTGAGACCACTTGGTATCTGCGTCTCAATTCTCAGCTATTTTCCTTAGGAAGACTTAGGTTACGGTTTACCTGAATTGACCAAGGCAAGGGGCTTATCAGAAGCGTAACATAAATACCGTATTTATTGTTATTTATAAATGACTAATAATATGATAAACCGCCATTTCCATAAACAACTTGTTATGTTACACTTCAGAGGTGTTGAGTTTATCAGAAATAAATAACATATCAACTGATATTAACCTGTCGTTGGCACAGCAAGCACTAGTGATGCCGCCAAAAGTAACTGCTTGCTACAACTGCAACAAACACCCACAACATTTATGAAACCCAACGGCACCAATTTTTGGACTCGTGTTCGTCTCACTAATAATTTTGGTCAAGAGAACATTGACATCTCTTTAAACATATAATAAGATAATTACATGTGCATACCTAATTACTTTTTTTTGTAATTAAGTGATGCATCTGATGTGAAACCCGCAATGAGTGTCCCCCATGACTGTTACTGTGAGACCTTATACAAAGCGAGTGGGAAAAGTAGGTCGATAAAACCCAAAACCTCATTAATAATACATTAGTCCAGCTAGGAAGCTCCACTTGCCATCATGGGCAATATAAAAAGGATTTTGATTACATACAATGGCCATCCACAACGTCGGTAAGTGAAGACCACTACCCTTGTTATTCGCTCTCGGTTTCAAAACATCAGGTTCTCCGCCGTCCCTAACCATTAGCATCAACTGACCAAAAAGCCTGATATCTTTTACGCCAAATCATTCACTCACTAAATAAATAAATAAACAAATAAATAGATACGTAAAAAAAATTCACCATCGCATTATCCTCTTACCACTCCCCATCAATTCTTCTTTCTGCTCATAAGAAAGGACTGACTGTGAGTTCAAAAAACCAAACGCAACCCGGTACATGTTTTACTGAGTCAACGAAAATGATAGATCTGCCAGTAGTAATACAGACATTAATTCCTCAGCCCTCCCGCCCTCCCACCCGCCTCCAAAACCAACCCCCAACCCCGCACAGAGCACACATCATCCCAGGAAGTGCACCAACAATACGCACTCGACCGGACGCTTTTGTCAATAATACCGCAAACGTTGTACTGCTCTCTCTCTCTCTCTCTCTCTCTCTCTCTCTCTCTCTCTCTCTCTGCATTGTTTGTTGGAGCACTGTCCAGTTGTTTAGGTACTTGAATAAGACTGATGCTTGTCACTGCAACTTTCTCCGATTCATCTTTAGCAATAAAACATTGTGGCATGCGTGCGCATGTGCATTTATTGGTGAAAGAGCGTCTGTTGCATACGCATATGCCCTTTTGGCATTGATGCAGGATCGCAGGTAGATGGGTTTACCTTCCTCTATTTAGTTATTTAAATATGAGAGTGAAAATGTGATTATCAGATTGTGAATGAATTCATATACTACATCTGTTTCAAGATCAAAAATGATACACAAAAAATAAGTCAAACAAACACAAAGTGCAAATGAAACACGGAGCGAAAATCAATTTCAGAATAACACTAAGCAGTATATTATATTTTAAAGATTTTATTTTTAAGCACTTAATCCTTCAGAGTGAGGCGAAAAGAAAGGAAACCAAATACAAATCTTGAAATAAAAATAGCGTCCATCATTTTTTACAGCTTGCAGCTAGACCGAGATTCTTATCGACAACAGCGACAAAGCTGCGAGAACTTGTTGCTTTCTAGCGGAGCTTTTGGAAAGATACGACGGCACCTCTCAGACGAAAAATGACGGCAAGGTGACGACGACGTCTGACTTGTTTTGTCCCATATACACATCCTCAATCTCATCCGTTGGACGCAAGGACGGTTTCCAGCTTAAAATGTGAGTTTTTGCTAACTCAGCCTCAACTTTCCATAAATTACTTGTGGTTATTTTTCTTTTTTTTTTAAATTAACTTTAAGATATGACACCTAACTGGAGGTGGCTCCCTATACAGAAAACAAGGATCGCTGCCGCTTTCACACTCAAACACTTTTTCACTCAAACGGTTATTCAGAGACGCATTAATCAAAGAAATAAAAGTTGATGAGTAGGTAATACAAAGCGTTTTAACGACAACGTTCATGAGACAAAAGAAAAATATATTCTATGGCACCTGCTAGCTGGTAGGTACCATGAAATTTCATTAATCCCATAACGAGTCTCATTCAAGAACTGCCTAAAATGTAGCTAGAGGTGAGAAAGACTACCAGTTTATGTTTTAAATATTTCTGTTATCTTAAATTCCTGAGGAAAATTCTACTGATCTTACTGTATACACTTTTGTAAGGGACATTTATATGTGTAAGTAAAAATTAAATCCTTCTAAGTGAAAAGACTATCCTCGCAATAAATCCTTGAACAGTCCTTCATTTCTGATCAAGGCATAAGAAAACCAGAAAGCAAGAGCAGCAGTAAAATGCAATAGAGGCATCAGTAGGATAAGGTGAAACTTAAAATAAAAAAAAAAAAACTCAACACTTCCGTTGATTTATATAGAAATGTTAGAAGAATGGCACAGGATAATAATTTTTATAAATAGTACAGACAGCTAACCCAGAATTTCGTATTTTTATAAATTTCCCAAAAACACATTAAGAAAGTACCCTATTATTTCAAGTGCATGGTCCATTATGCGTGAAACCTCGAAATGCTTAAACTGTAACATATCCTTTGTGGGAGAGTTTTTCTCCTCTGAAGTTAAACCTTGTGAATATGTTATCATAAAATAGTAAAATATTCTCCTTTACAATGGGAAACGAGCAAGCATGGATATAGATTCGCTTTTTATCACGTGAAACATAAAGGATGGATTAGCATTTTTTGGTTAGTAAATAAGCTTCTTATGATGACAATTTCCCGCTTAGTCCAGAGAGAACCTTTCAACGTGAGGAACTTTGCAGTTTCAGTAATGTCTTTCTATATTAATGGTGGTCTTTATAATACAGAAATTCAGTTATAGCACGGGCAGTTCACGTAGCCTAGTTCTAGTATATCTATATAAAAAAAAGTCATTTGAAACCGTAATAATAAACCTACTATGGTCTGGGTGAGATACGTTGACGACATACTGGCCCTGTTGGAATTCGATCCTCAACGGATATTAATACGTTCTTTAATAAATCAAACAACCTTGTACCAAGCATTAAATTTATGTCAGAAAAGGAAAGTTCGCTGTTCTAAGAAAACCCTCTTCCTCGATTCCTTAGAGCAATTTCTGTGGTTATCACGTGAAGGCTGGAGTCGCAAATAACTTCATTCCATGCGCCTAAAGGATTTGATCCCTTGAACATATGAAAAGGCATGTTAACATCATTCGTGAGAAATAGTCTTATAAAATTACCCTGACTATTCCATTGAAAAAGCGGTTTATAATTCGAATCAAATTTTTTTTGTCTCCCTATGAGAGGTGACTGAGAAACAGCAATAAAATAAAAATCCCAAAGCTGAATAGTACTAAGGAGATCTGTGAAACCGTGAGGAAAGACAATCCTTCCGCTTTCAGCTGTCCTAGTAGTGTAGGATGTTGTCACTAACGTCTACGGAAGAAGCAAAAGCACAAATATATTGGAGTACACAAAATAGCTGGAAAGGAATACGTACAAGTCTTCTGTGTGGGTCTCACAGGAAAGAGCCATTCCCAGAGGAAAATCAAACACAGGCGATCGGTAAGACACGCACATAAAATAATCACTACTGCAATATCAGTGCGCTTCGTTTCTAAGGCAAGTACTCGACACTTCTTTAATTAAGAAGACAAAAAACATGAACTATTTTTTATAGTCTTAAACCATGTAAACAAAATAAGATCTACATGTCTTTTCGGTTCCTATACCTAACATGCCCAGAACGCAAGACTCCATATTCCTTGATGGCCTGTCATTCAGAAAATCGTTAGTTCACCTGCATAATATCAAAGCCACTATTGTTGGCAAGGGGTGGAGATACTGCTGGAAATGTCGCTTCTTTCGTTCTTAATTTGATTCATTTACATGGGAATTGCATGATTCATTGATGTGGTTTTTACAGCTTTTGAATATTATAGATATATAATATATATAATATACATATACATATATATATACATATATATATATATATATATATATATATATATATATATATATATATATATATATATATATATCGTTCGTATTTATGTATAAGTATACATGTGATTTATGTTTGTATGTATATCTATAAATATGTACGACAAGATTTTCACTAGCCCATCTATCGATGAGTGATGAGTGTGTCTGACCAGCAGTCACATAAAAGGGCTTCACAACTTCACGAGCACCACAAGATAAACATCTGCAGAGCGAAGAGATTACCACCAATTCGTGAGTGAAGATGAACAACTGACCAGATGCCCAAGAAGAAATCGTGAATGCCCTATGCATGGAACTAAACATTATCTCAGGAGGTTTTACTTGGATAATCATACTTACACAAATGCCTCTGCTGAATGTAGAGAAAATGGTCCATCAGTTTCGCATTAAGCCCATTGTGCTCCAGTTGCAATGTGCGTTACAAATCGATACAATATTGCAATGGGGGAGTGATGGAAAATTTCAGAGCGAAACGCAGTTTCTTATTCAATTCTCGGTCCACGTAAACACGGCCTGGGCCTCAATCATTTAAGGTGAAAATATCCAGGTGCCAAATATTAAAAGAAAGTGGATTTTATTGCATTACGCAAATCATTTCTTCCAAATGTTAATGTTACTTTAACAGTCAGCCATTTCTTTACGTACACTGAAAATTACACAGCCATAATCCTGGAGTTTTTTTTTATTTCCTAACAACCCTTCATGGTGTGAAAAACAACGCTTTGTAAAATGAAGATATATATCCTCATAATAATAATATAATTTTTTTAATAAAAAAAATAATAATAATAATAATAATAATATAATATTAATAAATATTTTATATATTATTATTATCTATATTAATTATAAATATTATTTTATTATTATTATTATTATTATTATTATTATTATTATTATTATTCCACAGTAACTATTCATTTGAGAGAAATAAGTAGGTATAGGTTATCTCTTGACCTATATCAGACTTAATTGTTAATCTCCTAAAACGAATGGAGAAAGAGGAAATGATGTAGACCACGAAGAGAGGATGCACTTGAATATCCTGACAGTTTCCGAAATAGAAAAATTATATATACACAATTTAATTGTCAAATCCATTCAAGGACTTATGAAACAAGGAGCAATTCAATGCAATAAATGACATTCAAGGAAAAACTGAAAAGGAATAATCCGAAGATCTCGCGATTCTAGTAACAAGTCTCGGCTCAAAACAAAAAGGTTCAAGTCCGCAAGGATTTCTTTTCATCATCTCCTTAAGACGTTCTCGCCATTGACAGCACCAAGCAGTGGTTCACACTACCGAGTGTCTATGAATTCCACCAACCCCCACTCCTGAATAATTTTGTTACCTTTCTTGGTCATTTCATGTTTCATGGAAAAAATATATGCGGCAGAACTTTAATTATTTAATTACTTATATACAAGAGCGAGTGCGTTCAATCATTCCCAATTTCCCAGCATGCATAAGGACTACATTCGTATCAAACTTGGGGCGAAAAGGTATCAGTCCCTTCCTTGATGCTAAGGGTCGCTCGCAATGAATAATTAACGGTGTGTACGAAGACGGTGATATACTGGTTGCAATGGAACAGCGATAACGTAACGAGAGAGTAATTGGTTTCAAGAACGAAGAGACGCCTCACAATTATCATTTGGTTCACTGTCTCCCACTGACGGCTTTCGTCACTTTTGGAAAGTTCTGCAGGCATGGAACGAAGTAGCTGCCCATTACTAGTGTTTCGTACACATTGTGCTTGCGTGTTATTTCAGACTAATTGTACCCGGAGAGAGAGAGAGAGAGAGAGAGAGAGAGAGAGAGAGAGAGAGAGAGAGAGATTACCTTACATACATTCCATTTTTCGAATATCTAACTAAAAAACCCTTTCGGCATTTCCATCAGTGCTCAGTATTTCTTTTTCCGGTGCTACTGTTCTTCATTATAGACCGAAAGAAGTGGAAAAGGAAAACGTATATGGCTCTCTCATAACAAGCACAAGATACAAAACACACGTAAACGCGCGCGCGCGCGCACTTATGATCAATACTTCCACAGTTCCTTTGGCACTCTTTAATTTAGAAACAAAGAAAAGTAAATTGACAAACAGCACTGAATGTGATTCAGCAAACAAATGAAGTTCAAAATGGTGAATATCTGCTTTCCAATTTGACCAGTCGAATACAATTCCATCGGTCTATTTTTACCATTTCCTTCAAATCCCAACAACTCACTTGCTTCATCTGTTTAGAGATAACATTTAATCTTTTTCATAAATGGTTTGTCTAATAAAGTGAATATTTTTATTTGCCATCGTCTGCGACTAGAAGACAGCCATCAAAAATTCGTGAGCTAATTAAAGAAACAGAGAGAAGAGAAATGATTCCTTTCCACTCGAAGTTCCACTCTTCTAAGATCATCCGCGTCTCATCATCTCGACAACGACTCCTTCGTTTGTTGCGCTTCCTCCCTCCCTCTCTCCTTCCCTCCTCCGCCTTCAATAAAGGCTGACATTCTCAAATGAAGTCAGCCCTATTTACTTTATTGTCTATTACAAGATCCGAATGTCTTTCTTTCCTCCCGTCAGAACCGCACAATCCCTTGGCCCCATCATCCCGCGTCCCTTAAACCCACCATTTATCCCTAAAATCACCTCCAATCCCTTTAACCCTTCATTCCTTCAAGCCAATCATCTACACCTTCCTCCGCCGTGCCTTGCATTTATTCTTCCCTTCCGCTCCCTGACTAATTCAATCTCTATTAGCGGCGACCATGAAAAGGGTTGCCCCACCTGCATCATGTTTGTTGGCAACACTGCTGCTGCTGCTGCTGCTCCCGGCCAGAAGTGGAGTGGAAAGAACGAGAGAGAGAGAGAGAGAAAGAGAGAGAGAGAGAACCAAAATTGATTAGTTTCTGAATTTGCTGGGAGTTACATTCGATACGTCGTGTCAAATAAGGTGCTAAGCGTAAAGTTTAAAGTACTACCTTCGAAGATAAGATGTTACTGCCATGTTACAGTGCGGTTTTGCAATGACATAATTTAGTTGTACTGAACATCATTCCTCTCCTTTCCTTTTTCTTCTTCTTCTGAGGAAGGAAGGAGCAAGGGACAGGTATTGGGGGGTGTGGAAGAGGGTTATCACGTTTCCTGGTCAATTTTGTCGTCCTTGGTTTTAGACAACATTTCTCTCCTTACTTTAGCAGTTGTAACAATTTACTGCTGCACGATTTATGCATTTAGTTTTTTTTTTTTTTTTTTTTTTTTTTTTAAGTACATACGCGAGAACTTACGATTAGACATGTGAATAAACATCAAGGCTAACATCTCATGCAGACCAAGGTAAATATCAAATGACTACTCTTCAAAATTTCCATGTGTGACTTACACATCATAAATTCGGCAAATTTACGGCAACATACTTCACATAACTAAAATGAATTCATTATATGCAAGAAAATAAAACAGAAAATGAAGATGAAAATTTTAGTTTCCTATTATATATGCAATTCGGTAAGGGAGCTAGATTTCCCTGAAGTGGCTCTTTTGTAATACCTAGGTTGAGTCAATGACGGTTAATTTGAGCAGATTTCTTTATCGTATTTCTAAAGGTCATCCAGAACTCGCTACAAAGAATTAGACAGATATTATCAATGGAATTTAAATAACTATTTTCTCAGACAAATTAAGAAGCAAATAACTTGAAAAGAGGCATTGGCACGTAACGGTGACATCCAGCAGCTGTTCAGAATTTAGATCAGCGTCACCTAACATCTAAGGCTAATTCATTTGCGCGTCAGCTATGGAAAAGATGCTTAAGATTTAGAATCAGCAAAATGTATTTAGGCTAATCAATTTGAGTTGCAATGAAACCGCTCATCTTTATTGCAATACTTCCATTTTCAGCAATTTTTCAAAGCTTTACTTTTGCGGTTGCATTTCGTACATCATTACTTGAACGGGTGACGCGCGAGCGAGTTCCTTAATCTCATCCACCGGTATTTTACACAGGCAGTTAATAGTAATAAATTAAGCGGGTTTATTATAATGCGGCGACATCGAAATAATGGAGAGCCTTAATGGATAACAGAAGACCTGCTATTTCAAAACCTTAAGTCATTCACTGAAGCAAATTAAAAGATCCAAAAGATAAGGTTGCCAGCATTCCTCAGAGTTGGTGATCCTTGTCACTTGACCATTTTACCTTTAGCACAGCGGAAAAAATATTCTACATACTTTATCATAAGCTTTCAGTGAGGAATAATACTCTTTCGTGCCATTTGATTTGTGTTGGAAACCATAGGCAACAAAAAAGGAATTCCTTCAGCATAAAATTCAACTCATCACTATATTTATAATAGGTATATATATATATCTATATATATATATATATATATATATATATATATATATATGTGTGTGTGTGTGTGTGTGTGTGTGTGTGTATGTATGTATGTATGAATGTATGTGTATATATATGTGCGTGTATATATATATATATATACATATATATGTATGTATACATATATATATACGTATATGTATATTATATGCAATGATACCTGGCTTTAAGTTTAGCTTGCAGAGTTGAATGATCAGATACCTACTGAAAGGTAATAGAAAAAATCTCCCTGCCTTAACCAGTGACGCTCTGTCGATCAAATT
The DNA here is from genome assembly GCF_015104395.2 of Macrobrachium nipponense. Lineage (NCBI taxonomy): Eukaryota > Metazoa > Arthropoda > Malacostraca > Decapoda > Palaemonidae > Macrobrachium > Macrobrachium nipponense. Next base: position 34,104,660 of record NC_087217.1, on the reverse strand, counting down.
AAGGACTGATGATTAAACCTGGCGCTGACATCCTTATGATTAACCTTTCGAATATTTTATATATATATATATATATATATACCTATATATATATATATATATATATATATATATATAACCGACCCACAGTATGAGCAATACCATTATATGAATTCGTAAAATGAATATCCCCAATATCCCCGGAGATCGGTAAAAAGGAAGTAGCACTGCACTTATCAAAACACCACAGCCTACCACCCACCCAATACCACTGTAACTCTTTATTATGCGCCTCAGTTTAGATTATGTAACACCAGCAGACGACACCCTACCTTCTCTACATGAAAAGTGACATGAGGGCAATTTTAAGGTCAGGCGACACTGGTACAATTGCAGCTTCATTTCTTAGGTTACTGAATCCAACTGATTATACTGAAAATAGGGAACAGGACATGAACGTAAATTCAAAGAAGCCGCTATGGTCATATTAAACGCTGTATAGTACAAAGATCAATCTTATACTGTTTCCTCTCTTTTTAGTATAAGTTGTTTTAAAACACCGTTCTATTATATTTTCCACGTAACACGAGACCATTCATTTATTGCAGAGTCCCAGTTTCAATCACCAGTTAGAAAGAAATAGAGAATTATAGAGGAGGAAAATATGAAACAGGATGTAAAGTAGGTAAACTGCCTACGATCAAATGAAGCCAACTAAGAATGCAGCTGAGACAGGGAACCTTCAGAAAAACACGGAACTTCGTGCAGTTTAAAAAGACCCCAATCCAAATAACAATAGTCGATTATTATCACAGCTTCGCTAGTAACAATGACCGAATAGACAGAAAATAGCGAGTCTTCGTTATTTCTCTTCAAACGAAAAACCTTAAAAAATCTTTAAACCTCAGCATTCGTCAACAGAAGAAATTATTATATTAACTTGGGTCACGACAGTGGATGAAAAATTAATTTAATCATAATTCTAAGTCTAACTAATGAGTTAAAACTAGAAATATCTGACCTATTCTGAAGTAATCAATAGAAGCAAGAGGTACTACTGTGCCTACCTTACCGAGGGCACAAACATCATCCTTCTACAGACCTAAAATGGAATGAGGAAAATTAGTTTAAAATAACCACAGCCATTTGATTGCTTAAATCTAAAGTGTCAGTACTTTGACCTAGTCAAAACGATTTTCTTAATGATATTTAACTTCTGAGACTGAATAGAAGCATAATTAATCCAATTAATTTTCATCTTTTTTTTTATGTCTCTCAAGCAGCAAACCAATCTTTTTAGAAGGTGAAACATACAGGAATCACAAAGGGGCACACTAGGTCTCTAGAAAACATATTTCATCAATTAGTATAACAGCTTCTAATTGTATGCAATTCATAATCTCATTTGTGCAGACACAAAACCTATTATGAGTTGTTACATAGTAATATGAGTAGCTCCAGTTATTCTACCGCTTTTTTCTTGTGTGAGAAAGCTTGGCTTTGATTCATTTCACTTGACAATTTGATGGCAAATACTTGGTAACGATTTAACTGGCCTAAATGATAGATTGAAATCAATAACAAAATGTTTTAAAAATTTAAACTTGTTTAGTGGCGCCAGGATTCTCCCGCTGCCAAAGAACTGAGAATGATCCGGGAAAAGGAGGGAGGTGGGCATGGGCATGTTTCCTTAAACAAAACAAAACAAAAAAAATCAATTGCATGACTATTGAGCCAACCTGTGAAATTTGCAAATGGTCACAATCCGGCGGGAACAGCACATAGGATGGGCCTCCCTTTCGTCTCATCTTCACCAGACTGCAGTGTATTTAGACCTAATAACAGTATTTTGCAGCTTACAGTATCTTTATTTCTATATTCTAATCTTATGTGTGTGATCGTTTGTCTTTTAAAAATGATATTTTTTATTATCATTTTATCAATCAAATTAAAGATATGTTATTCGTAAACTATGGATATATGCAATAGACCTTTACACGATTAAAAATTTCACCTCTTATCTATAACAGTCGTCACAATTACCAGCAAGGAAAACGTACAAATACTTGAGATTGTCACGAAAGCCTTGCTTTCAAAAACCTTTACAAGATCTATATGTGCCTTTATAATAATTGCCTCCGATACAGAAGCATTCATACAATATCATGAAGGGGGAAAAAAAAGTTAACCTCCGCCTTCAGGACATGTTCGATAAAGGACAAAACCTTGGCAAAGAAAATAATAATAAAATAAAGTTGAAAATAGCAATCAAAAGAGAAAAAATGAAACAAACAAATAAATGAGCATAATATAAATACAAGGCAGTTGAGATTATACAAACAAAAAGCAAAAATAAGAAACAAAGAGACACTAATCTGACCAAAAACAGATGTCATGATAAAGTTTCTGGTATTGCGGTTTCCAAGTCTAAATTGGGTCATACTTTACATATCTCAGATGAATCATTGGGAAGCGTGTTCTATGTGCCCGTGGCTAGACTGCCAGGTATTTGAGTACCCTCTGCCATACCCTAATTGCTTAAATACATTTTGTAGCGGACCTTCGTGCCTCATTCAACCAATTAGGATGGATGCGGCTGTACAGAAGAAAGTAAAGTCTTTATTTTTTAGTATTATTCTTTTATTATTATTCTTATTATTCTATATCTTTCTCCTTCTTTCCATCTCTCAGGCACACTCGCGCACACAAACACACACAATGACTACACCGAGGGTCTATCAAGTTTCGTCCAACAAAGGATTCGAAGTTTAATGAAAAGCTTGGCCAGACAGGTTTCGATCTCTTGCATGAATGATGGAGAGATGTTGCATGATACAGAGCTTCTTTTTCAATCTCTTTTTCCCTCCCAGCACAGAGCAAATTGCTGCCGAGGCAAGTAGAGTAGAACGTAGGTGCTCCATTACTACATATGCTTTTGGTAGTCAAGACATTATTTACGGACTAAAATTGGTTTTACTTCTCTTTTCTCTCCCTCTCTCCCCATATTTTGGTCTACCATCTGCGAAAGCGGCGTCTTTTGAAACCTCGAGGTAAAGAGCTGACCAATTCAATGCACTCTCCATTTAATTCAGAATCCATTACCACCAAATTAACCTCTCAACGCGTCATGTGCCTCGGGACTCGAGTCTCTCGAGTTCAGCTCAAGTTAAGCGAACAAAGATGAGCTGTCATGACTGTCACACAAACCTCTTCCAGGCAAATGACAGGGCAAAATAGTCTTCACTTAAACCACTTCATTACTGTCTCTATAAAATCTGCTCCAGCGACATCATGAAGCCTTCGGCGCCGACAGCTGCTGATGCAATACTGTAAACGCTTCGCTTTCGAAAGTTTATCACTCCCTCTAACTTCATTCCAAACTTCGGCCACTGAACTGGCTTCTTTGGTCTCTAACGAAAATTATAATCTAGTATCTAAAGACAATTGCAATTAAGGATATTTGCAAGTTGTGAAATTTCTTTCAAATTGTCAATAAATAAATGTGACACTTAATAAAGAGTGCCAAATCTATCACAAAGAATAACAACATAAAGCGTCGGCAATTATATTAGCGTCAACTAAACACATAATCTGAGACCCAGACTTATAAAATCATAAGTCAACGAGCCCGTTTACGACTGAAATGGAACCTTTTGAAAACTTACTAAATATTATGTCTCTTAATCACTACTCCATGACTTTATATGAAAACTTGATATTGCACAAAGCATTAGTGTAATCAAACCTGGTGTTGCATTAACTGTAACCGTGACTTTAGTATCAGTGACATCAAAAGTGCACCCACTTGACTTTAGTTGTCGTGGATATAACCTAAAAATATTTATTGTAATGAAGAGGTTTGCTATTCTTAAAAAAACTATACAAAGCGCTTCTATATTAAAAAGTCACTTCCAGTACTATTAACTGTGGTTGGTTCAAGGAAAATCACAATCACTGTTATTTTATCTTAGAAAACTTCAAACCAATATTGAGACAACATACCCCACTGTTAAGAGAGCTCAACTCCAAATCGGGCTGTCTTAATCTGCAAAGTACCTACTTATAAAAGTAACTAATCCATTCACACAGACATAACATACAGGCAAAAAGGATGTTATCTTCCCATCGAATGTGATAGATAGGTGTGAAGCTCGGACAAAATATTCATGTACTTTCCTTTGAAAGTATGCGATGAAAACTTCTTTAAAAAATCTAAAAAGTGAAATTCTCAATGTTACCTGGCACAGACAACTATCATCTGTATATGGCAAAGGAACGATGAAAAATAATTCTGACACAAACTCTTCACGTTCGGTTCTCCTTCGATAAAGATCATAAGAACTGCAAGGCCCCTTCGCCTCTTTAATGACACCTATTTCAAACATCATGACCCTACGTAACAGGATTGCAAATTGCTCTCTTACACTCAAGAAATTCAATGGGTAACTGAGCGTTAATGGGTTTGAGACTTTGTTCACCTTTCACAGCTGGAACCTGGTATATAATACTTCAGCAACAGTTATTCATTACCAAAAAACCTCAACGTCCACCAAATGTGTCTCTGCTCAATCACTAAATAATTATCTAATATTTGAAAAACTACTTTACAGGGTGATTATTATTAACAACTGCATATTATTCTTAAGTGCTTGATAAACCATAAGCATTTACATATTTCATTCAAATGGAATATTTCCGTCAAAAGTATTATTTCTGATCCAGGTAAGACCATTTTGACTGATACTATGAATTGAAATGGAACAGTCGTTTTAGGAATGTGTTTCACTTATAATTATAAGAGAAACTTTGTTATCCTCGGCTGCTATCCTTACTTTATTCCAGAAACGGATTAAAAATGCAAGCTCACCGAATATCCTACGGAACAGATCTCTGACTCTGAACATTTTTATGGCGAGTGTGAACACTTGAAATAGTAGCATTAATCATTTACTTCCCTCCTTGCTGAAAACATAACAATGTCGTTATAAGACGCCGATGAACATATAAAAATTATAGTATAATGAAATCAGTAAAGGTACTCAATTTTTATGTACCTAGAACTGCTCATTTATTGTAACAATACCAGCCAACTTCTTAACAACTGGAACAGGTGAGTCTGAAACCTATTTTCTCTTCTATTTCATTAGGTGCGTCACAATGATAGCGGGTGCTGAGAATCGTGTTTTTAACATCAAATGTGCATCGGCCAAACTAGATTTATCTTCAGGAAACTCTTATCACGTGACACAGGTCTCTTCTTGTTTGTATGAAAAATTGTGTTACATCCGCGATTTTTTTTTTTTTTTTTTTTTTTTTGTATGGTGTTTTTACGTTGCATGGAAACAGTGGTTGTTCAGCAACGGGACCAACGGCTTTACGTGACTTCCGAACGACGTCGAGAGTGAACTTCTATCACCAGAAATACACATCTCTCACTCCTCAATGGAATACCCGAGAATCGAACTCGCGGCCACCGAGGTGGCACGCCAACACCATACCAACCACGCCACTGAGGCGCTGTTACATCTGTGATAAACTTTTGTCCTTGCCACTAACGTGTACATTACTTTGGTGAACGTTTTGTTTACAATGCTTGAAATTAATTTTCTACTAAAAATCATTATTAAAAATACTAAGCTCAATATAAAAATTCTTATCACCACTCACATTATTACGATTATTATGGACATTAATTCAAGTGTTTTTTATTGTATTGTCTGCATGCTAAGTATGGATTTACGGTTGTAAAATCTATGCGACATATAATTATAAATTATGCAATCCAATTTACACTAACTTGTCTTAACTGATTTATGCAAGAAAGGTCGAAGCTGGCTGTGATTGGGGTCTAAATCTTGCACTTTACAACAATCTTTCCTAACCTGATGACGCAACATTTATTATAAAAGAGTCCATAATATATAGTTTAACAACAAAGCATTTAATCACCCAATAAGACAATAAGGCTGTTGCTATAGCCAGTTGAAACAGTCTGCACATTTTCATCATTGTAAATGTGACACCTTGCGCCCAACATGAATACGCTAATTTCATACAATACACCATATACATCTTATCTGCATCCAGTTTTCACCAAGAGATGTCTAATGATATTCTAAAAATCTTTCCAATGGCTACCAGACCGAAATTTATATGTTATCGTCCAGATACCTACGTATATCTCGTTACGTAATCTGCAAGAATTTGTCTCTTGTAACCATCGATCAGGTTCCGTCATTTCTGAGAGATCTTCTCCTGACGTCATTTACGAGTCTATTCCTTGCACGAATTGACGAGTTCTAAGGGGGTAAAACTCCCACACAATGGCTGCTGTTACGATGACACAATATTAAAGTCAAATGCGTAACTAAGTTAATAGAAAAAATATCTTGAGTCGCGCATTTTTAGAAAGTATGAACAATAACACCCCTCTAATTATCTTGTATAAGTAAAATGCCCTGAAGGACACGAGACGCCAACACCTTCAGGAAGTCAAAATCTTCCGATACTGCGTCAATCAAGGTGAAGAGCCTCATTGTCTTATGTCGTCACGAAGGTCAACCCAAAGCATCTTCGTCGGTTTTTAACACTTCAATATCCGAGACATAACCATCGACGAGGGTAGACCTTCAAAAGGCACAGAAGTTATGTTGTCATCATCAGTAGGAGCACTGCGTAGCAGGCATGTTCCAAACCATAGCTGGTCGTTGAAGAGACCGTGCGTATAAACACTTCAAAGGAGGAAACTTTTTCGAAGTTGCCCATAATAGTATCCGCTTCCTGTCTTTCTCACAGGCGTTATATTAGGTGGCCTCTGGCTGCGATCTGATTGTCACCAAAATGTAACAAATGGATCTGGTGGGGAGGTCTTGAAATAAAAAAGGTCTTGACTTTTCAAATATTATAAAAAGAAAAAAAGAATATTGGTACGGGGTGCCCAGTATCTCGGGCAGAGCTTCCATACGAATTTCCTCCGTTTCCATTCTCAAGCAATCTATTTCCCACAAACTGTGCTTCCAGGACTGTCACAAAGGACTAACTTGACAACACAGTTTACATTGAAGATGATACAGAGGTCACTTGAGCATAAATAAAAATAACACAATAATGATTATCACAAAATAGTAATAATTATAATGTAAAGATAAGTGACACACCAAATAAGCAGAACATATTGTTCGGGACATATCACCAGTTCGATGTGTGCAACACACATAAAGAACTGACCATACGACTTAGTGACAACGCCATCAAGCGCCAACGTTGTCAAACGCATGAGGCCTCTGACCAAAAGTGACTACATCAACAAAATGTCGTTTTGCCCTGGGTAAGTCTTCGTCATCAGAATGTTTACAGTTCTCCGCTAATTCCTTTCATCTCTGTAATGCAAAGCTTATTATATAATTCACTCATTTTCATTACAATACGATTTTCTACTTTCCTCTGGGAAAGAATCTTATAAATGATTATTTATTACTTCATAATAATTATCAATATAACTATTACACGTGTTATCAAACGTACAAAGAAACCTCATATACCGGAACGACGATGAAGCTCTACATTAGAAGATGAAAAGAAAACGGCGCATAATCAAACCAACGCTCATTATTTCTTCGAAAGTATAACTAAAAGCCATGACTGAAATCTTCAAGACCAGACACAGATGGACACACCCCCACATTTTGACAGTGACTATAAAGAGCTAAAAACTGATATAGCTTCACGAACATTCAGTTCCCCTGGGCATGTCGATATTGCAGTTAGAGCAAAGACAGACAGACAGACACAAATAAGAATGGATTCCCCGATCCATTTTCGCATTATACGCTCTCCGACCCACTCGCTCAAAGACGTCGGTCATCAGAATATTGTGCAACACATACTTGGCAGTGCTTTACGGCCAACATAAAAAATGAGGTCAGCTGATGTTCTCTGCTTCGTCACACTGGATTGGATCATTTGTCTCTGTTCTTACTTGTATTGCGATGATAGCAGAAACACTTGGCCTCTGGGTAATTGATTACACTAACATACAGACACATATACCTTTAAGCACATAAATATTAAACTATATATATATATATATATATATATATATATATATATATATATATATATATATATATATATATAATTGTGTAAACTTAAGATTTTGCAAAATATAAACATTTAACACAGTTAATGACCCTCACCGCACATCGCTGATCATACGAGTACCTGATGATTCTGGGTTACAAACATCACTTGCAAAAAAAAAAAATCTTGGTAACTTTACAAAAAAATACATGTTAATTCAAAGCCTCGGTATCTTCACAACACTCACTAATTTAATGAACACATGCAAAACGTCAAAGACATGACACGTCACAAGGAAAACGTCCTCAAAATGCATTTTCGTCCCGGCCTCAACACTTTACCTGAATTCTTTAACAAATCACGAATTCAAAAAGCTTCCATAATTATTGGAAAAACACACAATTTTCGGGCACCAAACGCGCCCCGTTGAAGTTAATTAAGGTTCATTGTTTCTTTCCGAAACTTAATTACGCAACAAATACTCACTTCCTGAACTCTTGAACTCTGAATTCCATGCTTGGCTTTAAATTTACGAACTTTCTAAAATTAAGCTATTGCCTTCGTAGAGTTCGCCTAAGTCACTAATCAGACGTTTTGATTGTCAGCATAATCAAGCAAATGATTTGCATAAATTTTCCGATCGCTGGGGATCTCTTCATTTCGTCATAAGAACCACAGTTTCGGAAGCGCAGTCGAAGTTTTCATGATATTCATAATAGGAAATAAGACAACTCCGTAAGGAATCATCCTCACTTTACCGCAACTTCAAAACGTGATCAATCACATGAGGTTGTGCCAAAAAGTCAGCTACCTAATACTTTAAAATAAAGGCAGTTGTCCTTTTTATGACCTTCCAATGAAAGAACCCCGTGTTGACGTCACGTGACTATGCCGTAGAATACTCTTTACATTCTATTTTGATGGGTAAGAGGCTCTAAAACTCGCAAATTTCTTTTTTATCCGGTTCGAATCCCAATATTTCTCTACACTCATCACTACATCTTTCACATTTCACCAGCTTTGATCATTTATCAGCTTTGTCTGAATATAAAATTTGTAACTATTATTTAATTGTGCAATAGGCAGGGAAATCCCCTAACTGCGTCTGCAAAGCCTTTGATTTCGCTTTATTTATATTGCACCTCTTATTTTCGTGTCCATCCTCTCTTACCCACTGTCATGATTATCCTTCTTATCAATAATTTACTACTGCTAGGATTGCATTTCATTTTCGAAGCTAATATAGAAAGTTCTTGTGATACCTTCAGCCAGCTGAAGGTATCACAAGAACTTTCTATATTAGCTTCGAAAATGAAATGCAATCCTAGGAAAATGAAATGCAATCCTAGGTTCATGCAGTTTCAGCCAGCTGAAACTGCATGGACCTAGGAGAAGTTGATATGAATATTCGTCTTGATCTCCCAATGGCGAAACTATCCTTTAAGACCCCCATACACTGAACGATTGTCTGAACGACTGTCTGATCGATTGTCGTTATCGACCCACACATACACTATTCAGACAGTATGAACGATCTCCGCACCGATTTCAGTCTGAGCAAAGAATTTGTCTCGAGGAGACATGGCTTTACCTTGGAAGAGACGCGCGCGATAGCCTTGTATCGGCAGACAAACCCAGACAGACTTAAATTTATCGTTACATTCCTCACATACCATCATATATATTATATATAATATATTATATATATATATATATATATACAATACTATATATATATATAATATATATATATATTTACCCTTCAAGCTGTAACAGTAAAATTTGGTTGAAGGAAGAACGACACACCATGCCCCTTTATTTGTCACCAGATGAAAAGGTCTTGCATGATGACCTGCAGGAAGGTAAGTTAAGTATATCTTAGTTTTACCGGACCACTAAACTGATTAACAGCGCTCCTACGGCTGGCCCAAAGGATTAGATATTGTTACGTGGCTAGGAACCAATTGGTCACCTAGGAACGGGAACTACAGCTTATTGTGGGATCCGGACCACATTATATCGAGAAATGAATTTCTATCACCAGAAATAAATTCCTCTGATTCTGCTTGGCCGAGCCGAGAATCGAACATCTGACCACCGGATTGGTAGCCGAGCGCGAAAACCACTCGCGAGAACCACCTGCATGTGGTAATTCATATATTTCCTCAACCTTCCTTGTTAAAATACATAAATAGTAGACATCCTTTGCAAGGAGTTATTTTCTATCCAAGTCCGCCAACGAATTAAAAAAAATTCGAATGACCACATAGTATAGGGGAAAATGCTTCATATCGTCATGAACACTGCATTTTACATTGAAGCTTGAGTATTATCTTAACAGATGGTTCCAAGACCAGCTTTGACATTTGATTGGGAGCAATTAGTAGTATTATAAATAAATAAATGAGGAATTTCCCAAGTGAGAGATCCCTTTGGACGCATCGCAGCAAGCCAACAAGATGAGGGATGTCTTTCTGGCGTCATATCACCATACTTCGATGACTGTCTGCTCCCCTTGATAATAGCTAAGGCATTCGTTGAAGGGTTGGACCAGCCTTGGGGATTGCTTATACGTACTCCCTTACGAAATTTCTCGGAAAGAATACAATTTCAGATCACATTTTTAAAATTTTACTCGTTATAACCACTGGTTCCATGCAGCGTAAAAACACCATGCAAGCAACCAAACTTGTTATAAAATATCAGTTTTGTAAAAATTATGTTTCAGATTTTCAGTTTAAGTGCGAAAATCTGGCAATTGACACAATGAGTTTTACTGGAAGAAAACTGAAAGAAACAAATCCAAATTGTCTTGGGAGAACAGAAAGATGATGCCAACATGTTTTGGCTGTTCTCGATACGGAATTGGAAAAGGTCAATCAGAAAAGTCTTTTCACTGATGAAATATAAATTCCCAATAGCTATAGGGAAAATAAAAATAATATCAATATTTGTTATACACTTGGTAGCATACCTTCAATTTCCTTTTTTAATTTTCTCGTAAAACAATTTGTTTCAAAACATTCCCGACATCCATTCAATTACCTCGGTTCTGTAACTCATCGAGATTACATATACTCTTACGACAAAAAATTACCAGTAGCAATAATGGATCGCTGATAATTCGAGGGATCCCATGATAGATTTTAGCATATGAGTGTCGTATTATGCATACGAGCTTATCATACACTTATTTGGTTGCTCGCCTAATTATCAATTTATTCATGAGTTCGCCCTCTAAAAATTCATTGATTTCTATCCATTTTTCATTTTAATGAAGAAGAAAATTAATTTTATTGTAATTCAAATCAATGGACTTTATGTAAAATAACTAGACTTTCACAACGCATTTCTCTTCCAGCTATTTCTATCATCAGAGTATATCTCCATTTTGTGTAACTTATCAATACCCATTTATATCATCGTTCATAAAGACATCATCGAATATATTTAGAGACTGGTTGGACGAGTTCGAGAAATCAAATCCTTCCTGAGGTTCTTATTCTTGTTTCCCTTTTCATTAGCATCGTGTGAGTTGATTCGCACGAAGAAGCGAAAAAGACTTTCAGTTCAAAAGTCGGAAGAAAAGGGATATATAGTATATACAGAATTTTAGTGTCATAGTTTATGGCCAAATTGATCTAATATCGAAGCGAGATTGGGATTATTTTCTGGTAGATAACCAGATATCATTCATTCTATTTCTAACTTACTTTCCGCGTAGTTCCATGCCAAAGAAAACAAAAGACGGCGAAAAAGTACTCAAGAGATGGTACAGGATACGGACCACTCAAGATAAAACGTACTATATTTAATAAGATTATTCAAGTAGCCTCTCAGTTGTTCCTCGCCTCTCTGAAACAGAAACGCAGAAGAGGCATGCTACATCGTTTTCAATATTAAGCACAAACTAACCCCGAGGTAATAAAAAATGCCACTCTATGCTGTATATTTTGTAACTAACGAAAGATCCGCAATTCTGATAAATTAATGATAACGCATACGCGGATCCAAAATCTGATGCTGTTCATAATTATTAGGTCTCGTTTTGTAGTGACACATAGACATTTCGAAATCAGACGAAAAAGGTGAAATTGGCTGTTGCTTCTTACAAATGCTTTAATGCATGCTTTTTATATTTTTTCCATAGCAGACTGACGAGGTAAAATGAGGACGCAGACGTTGCATAATCATTTTTAACGTTTGAAAATGGGCAGATCTGACGGCCTAAAATTGCAGGCGGCGGCCTTTGAATTTTTCCGAGATGCATCGCCAGTGAAGAGTTCATAAATGACTAACAATTCGCAAAATGCTTGTTGCACTATAAGGAGTGGAACAGTCAGCACGAATAGCAACAACTGATTGGCAAAATGGAGACATATCATGGCCTCCACTTTCATTTGCTAATATAAACGCTAAAAGTGACCTTTCGCATCTATCCGTCTCTGATTACCTTTATGCTTCAAATATATCATCCGGTCTCGATGTTCCAGCTGTCCTCCCTCGTCCCTTAGCATCAGGAAATCCTTCTATTCCTCTCAGTCCGGACCACGAATTCTATGACATTTCGTCTTTTCCCTTAAAAGTGCTGAGTACGAATTTGTGGATGGATGTTCTTAGGATTATAGATTACGTTTGTCCGTTAAGTTTGCACAGAAACCCCACGGCAATAATATTGCAATGTCTGCGCCCAAACAGAATGGTGAAAATGTCCTTCAAAGTTTTTCAAGCGCAAAGCTAAAGGGGAACCTTATTTGAAATTAAAAAAAATTTAATTCTACCCTTAGGCAAATCTACATAAACAATCAAATGAAAATTCTTGTCTAATCAATGACAATGGATACTTGTTACACGAGAGTACTTTTATCGGCCATAACATCTGGTTTCTGCTCCTCACAAAAAAAAAAAAAAAAAAAAAAAAAAAAAGTTTAAGAGGTTGGAGAATAACTCGATGGTAAAAGACTCAATTGTACCCAAGTGGACTGACTGACTGTCTGAATGGCCTCAGAGCTACTCACTATTCCGGGAGTCCAAGAGCCATGGTTTAAACGTCGGCTTGAGCCGCCCCCTGCATCCTCCCGTCCCCTCCCGCCAGTCCTCCGCGGATAGGATCGGCCATCCACTCAGTCACTGTCATGGAGTTCTTCTTCTGCGTCTGCGAGGTTTCAATTTAGAGCCTAATGCGGCAGAGAAAGTGTGTGACAGCGTGTTATTTGCAGCGTGGTTGGCCCCACACTGGTCGGGTAAGCTGTGGTATTATTGTTGTGGTTGCGTGATGTGCACCAGGTAAATCAGAGAGGCTGCAGCGCCGCCCTCACGACTCTACAGCACACCAAAAGGACCCTTCGCCGGCGGATAGACCGACACAGAGAGGGGCGGGAGGCGATCGTGGGATGAGCGGGTGGAGGAGGAGGAAAAGGAGACCCCAGTCACCGGGAGGACTCCACTGAACATGGCCCTCAAAACCACCTTCGATTCCAGACCTTAAGGCCACCTTCCCTTCCTCTCCTTCAAATTACAAGGAGTGGGAAGTGGATTGGTTTAGATCGTCTCATGATGACAGATGTTTCACCTGATATATCTTTCCTCTTCTCCTGCAATTGTGGAGATCAACGGGCACATACAGTGGTACTGGATCTTGGATGTCTTCATAAATACCGCCATTCTTCATTCTCGAAATGAAACCGCTTCAGGGTATCTAAAGAAACCAGCTAAGTTCAACAAATATAAGAGGTTCCTGCTCTTATGAAATAGCAAAGATGATTACAACATAAACATTCTTTTCGATTCTGAAGAGACGATTGGAAAAATAAAATAAAAAATATTCTAAAGAATATACTTACGATTCACATAAAATTATTTTCATTTTTATAGAAGTGTCACAGCTCCTCCCTCTTCCTTCGCCTTGTTGATTTCCTATTAACAACAAAACAAAACAGGACGATGAATATCTAAAAATTACATTTTCTCTGGTTGCGCCTTTGACATTTGAAATACAGACGGATTGGAAGAGACGGATGCTTCAGGGAGATGCTGGCGTCTCGCAGCACTAGTAATATACAACTACCTTTACATCACATGTTCTTATGTCATTTTGATGCAATATATATATATATATATATATATATATATATATATATATATATATATATATATATATACACACACACACATGTGGTAACATAAAAGCAATGTCTTGCATGTATATTACCATAACTTCGGAATTTCTGTACAGCATATATATATATATATATATATATATATATATATATATATATATATATATATATATATATTTATATATATGTGTATAGCCTATATATATATGTATATATATATATATATAAATATATATATATATATATATATATATATATATATATATATACATGTACAGCGGTTTATATGATTCGATTTAGTATAGACAGACTGACGCACATACAGGTCCATAATAGAAAAAAATAACAAGTAACCGTACAATATACAAATGCATGCTTTCCTGACTTTTTAAGGAATATCTTCGTGCGTTTGTATTCATTAATATTAACTATTTTTTTTAAATAAAATCATAAATCTCCAAATCACTGCCATACTATGGAGATGTATTTTCATGAAATCACAATGGTAAGAGACAAACACCATTTCTCAATCATTTTAGAATGACACGCTAAATTACCTTTCATAAAGACCTGATTAGCATACCAAGTCGAGCCTCTTATATCTGAGCAACTGCGATGAACATGAAATGTTAGATCATAACAACACTACTTAAGTAAGAACGCGTGTCAAGGCTTCCCTGTGCCACTCCTGCGCATGAGCTCTCTATTGGGTCTTGTCTCGATTAATCATTGGCTCTGAGCGATCGTTTCCTATTCAGATCTTGTTGAACCCTCTAGTACTAAACATCTCCATCCACTTCACAACTCTCTCTCTCTCTCTCTCTCAAATTCTACTGGGCATATCATATTCAAGTTATTTCAAACAAGCATCACGGCTATGGATGTAAGTTGCCAAAAGTATTTAACGCGTGTTATCTCGATCGTCTTAGGAAAGCACATTTGCAACAGATCCATGCATGGAGATTATCTCAGCAAATCTTGGAAAAACGGCAATGCCCACTGTTCCATTAGAAAGTGCCACACAGAAGAGAAGGGGTGTCGCCATAAGTACAGGGCCCTTAGGCTATTAAGAAGAATCTCCGGGTCACATTCACAGAAACACGTGTCTGTTTAGCTAAGTCAAAAGAAAAATATAAACATAGGCACGTCATTTGAATGAGCAGGATTTACAAAGATATTACGATGCCTAGCTCTAAATTTAGCTTTTTTATTATATTGAAATTCCATTTTGTGTTTTTATGCTTCGTCTAGCACTTTTTTCACCCATAACTCGGTGGCCGATGTGGCATCGATTACTTGTACAATAAGTTTACATCTTCAGTGTTTTTAAAATTGTATTTAGAAAGACAGAATCCACTTTCGAAGAAACCGGTGTTTTGCATTTGGGTGAAATCTTTTGCTCACTCATATTATGTCCATATTTTTTAAAATTTACTGCCTGGGAAACAAATGACTCGGCATCACAGCCCGTATTTAAAACAAACATTTATAAAACGTTCGCAAACATATTCTTTCCTCCAAAATGTTTGTGTAAGACAGACAGACAGATGGCTAGACAACACTATTCAGAAATTATCTATGTATATATAGATAAACAGATAGGTGTAAATATTTCCTTATAACAAGGATTCAAGTATGTTAAAGAAATATATAGTATATACACACACACACACACACACACATATATATATATATATACATATATATATATATATATATATATATATATATATATATATATATATATATATAATATATATAGAAAGGAAGAAGTGGGACCATGTTTCACAGAAATAAATTTCTGACACATTGGGACCGAACCCAGTCTTTCAAGAAAGAGTCCAGGGTGTTAGCAATTCGTTCACATAAGTCATAAAAGAAGTTGGAAGCTAAGCTCTATGAACCTCCGGCTTTTCCTGGGAAGACACCTGACGCCCAACATGCAAGAGAATTTTACCAAATCTCCTGACTCAGCAGCATGTGAACTGCTAAAATTTCATTTGCCTTACCCATTCACCCATATCGAATGATATGTTAGTAATTTTGCTCGTTGCTTGGTTCACTCTCGATGTGAGTCAGAAATTTAATATATATATATGTATATATGTAATATATATTCCATTAGCATAAAAGGACCTTCATGACCTTCTCCCTACATTATAGCCTTTTTCATCAAACTCATTTATCATATTTTAGAATACCTGATATTTCTATTTTTACCTCAAGATAATGTGTCGAAAGTGTTTCTAGAACAAGTGTCCCCTGAACCATGATTACCACTAGTTATTGGTTCATTTTTTTATTACATGGACAGTAAAAGTGCATGTATGCATGCAAACATTTTGTACACCAGACAGGAATTGGCTCACTCTGATCATTGTGACTTTGTGACTGGACTGCTGTTAACAGTGTTCTCTCTTTTACCTCATCACAGAAGTTATCCAAAGGGAATATATTCAAAGGAAAACGAATTTTGATGACCACATTTATTTATAGCAGAAAGAACTCACAAATGGAAATATTTCTTAAAACTGCATAGCTAAACTTATACTTCAAGGAAATGATGCTGCGGCATAGATAGTCAAAATCAGGCTTCTGACATATGTGACACAGAAGTCCTTTCGGTACTACAAGATATCATAAAAATGCTTTTGACATCTACAAAAGTGGACATCACGTCATACCTCGAACAATACAGATTATATAAGCAGATAACTCAGCACAATTAACACTTGCGCAGCACGTTTTAACTGCAATTAGGTGGATAAACTTGATAGATATTGAAATTCTACCACAGTTAGACATTACCATCAATTATGAAGATTTCTTTCCATATGACCGGGAACCTGATTATCATCATATACCAGTTTTTTAATAATGAAAAACTTCAAACAGCTTTACCAGGTTGGTAGACAGTATATGCAACCCCTTGTTCAAGGAAAGCAGGCACAAAAACACTCCGGTAAAACTTAATTGTATTTTTTACAAAATGGAGATAAAAAACTTAAAACAGCCTTGTGGGTTTAAGTAAAATACATACTACAAAACTGAGCTTAGAGCAAGAGGACAAAATACCAGGTCCTCCACGAGCCACAAGGCACCTAAAGCTAAATATCTAAACCCTAATAGAAATTCAGAGGAGGAACACAAATATTTCATAAATCAGGGAGGATCCAAACATATGCAGGCCAAAACTATCCTAAATAACAAAGGGCTAAAGGAAATGAAATATATCAAAACAAGGAAAACCTTAAATTTACCTACTTAGCCATACACAACTAAAGACATGAAATACTATCCACAAATACTTTAAAATACAACAAAAATGGCAATAAACATATGATACGCACAAAGGTGAAAACTATAACAATGTATATATATAATATATGTACTACACATACACTGACAGTTCTAATCCTTACGGCGGGGATGAACAACAGAAGCAACAGCTCACAAGAGCCGTAATCATACAGCACCAGAGTCACAGGTGACTAAGGCACCTACGGACGGTCATGAGGAAAGAATCCAACAGCGCCGTTTTCAACACACACTGCCAAAAGGTCGTCCTCCAATAATCCCAAAGCGTAAGCTGCTCAAGGGGATGGTCTAACAAGAAGCGTTCCAAAAACCCAAACTTGCGCGGGCAGACCATCAACGTTCACAGTATACCTATGAACCATCCACCGTAGCTCAAAAATAAATTGCAAAACAATCGTTAGAACGATAGTTCACAGAAATAAACAAGGAAGGAGGAGGCGCTCAGCAACATAAAATCCCTTACATTAACTAACCAGCATACAGCTGCTTAATCAAAAGAAACTTAAAGGAAACAAGGCTGATTTAAACTTGATAAATAAAAAAACAACAACAAAAAAACCATGTTAATGTAATAACCACCTAGTTCTTGTCTTCAACAAGACAATCTTATGGCAACATATATATTGTAAGATTCAGTCTAATGAATTACCAAGGAGATCACAAAATCATGCTGAATGTGCTCTGAAATTTCTTCTTCTACCACTACATTAGTTTTACCCTCCCAATGCCCCAAAATAGTTACTGCTTTTGAGGTAGTCAAAGAAACTATGACAAGTGCAGGTGATACTATCATGAACTAAATTTACTTAACAAAACGAAGGATCCTACATTAAAGTAGGTGATTTTAATGCTCACAACCCGATATGAGACTGTAATTGTACAAACTCAAAAAGAGCAGGAAGTAAAATAAAAGAATTCATGGATTCAAACGACATGTGTTGTATAAATGATGACGATATTAGCACATATTTTTTAAAAACAAATGGGACATTTTCCTCAGTAGACTTAACTTAATGTTCAACGAGCATAGTTGACAGATTGGATTAGAATACAGTTGATGACTTGCACAGCAGTGATCATTTCCCAATATTAATTTCTTATTTCAAAATAATCAAGCAAAACATGTTTCTCACTACAACATTTATAAAGAAGAATGGGAGCGATATAAACTACACATTAAAAATACCTCACAATTTGAATATAAAATACTCACTAGGGAGACAATTAGTTAATTTGAATATTAAAAGTTCAGTAAAACAAATAAAAATAACCAATATTAGAAGGAACTTTACAAAAAATGTCTATATTATTACTAGAAACTGATACCTTCTCAATACAACAAAATATCTGCAAAATTTAAAAAGGAAGTAATTCAAGTAATTCATAGTGGAAATATGTATCAGACCTCTCTCATAATACTCCCATACAAAATAAATGGGAAAAATTCAGGAAAATAAATGGTATCCATGTTAAACCACCTACACATGCCATATTAAAAAATATGGGAAAAGAATACTTGATCCAAAAGATATAAGTAATATATTAAGAGGAAACTTAGAAAATGATAAAAATTTTGATGAATGCTTCTGCACAAAGAATATTAATATAGAATTAATAACAATAAACTTCGAAACAATAGAAGATATATATTATAATAGAAAATTTAATATGGAAGAATTGGAATATGCTCTCTTGCAAAGCCATACTTATTATAGTTTTATAATCATCTAAAGGTTCGAAATTTATTTCCTGACAAATGGCATAAAGCTATAATTCCTATTCCCAAAACTGGAAAAGATCCCAGTAATGTAAATAATTACAGACCAGTTTCTTTAACAAAGTTGCTTATGCAAATTGTTGGAGAAAATGGTAAATGCTCAAGTAACATGGAACATTCAACAGAATAAAATTTTTACTCCCTCTCAAATCAGGTCACAATGTAACAGATCTACATTAGATTCTCTCTCTAACTTAGATGACATTATACATGGAGGTTTTGAACGAAAATATATTACTGTAGCTGTCGATTTCGACATTTAAAAAGCATACGATACTACATGGACGTATGCTATATTAAAAACTTCACAAAACAACAACATCTGTGGACATTTAACTAAGTTTATCCAACACTTTTTGACAAATTACAGTTTTCAGGTGAGAATTAATGATGCTCCGTCCAGAACATATCTACTTGAAAATGGCATTTCACTGGGAAGCATCCTTAGTGGAGCACAGATTTCTTTATGGATGGGTTTGCCATCTATTATTCAGCATCTCGAAAAAAAGATGCAGAACGAATCATTAATAAAAGCATAATAAATTAGGTGAATGGGCCTCATCTGTAGGCTTTAAATTTTCCATAGGTAAAACGCACACTATCGTGTTTTGTAAAAATAAAAAGTGGAAAAAAGGTGAAGAAAAAGATTTAAAAATTAGAAATCACAGTATATCAATTGGCCAAACTGCAACATTTTTGGGAATAGTGTTTAATAACCACTTAAACTGGAAAGCCCACATAACATTCATAAAATCAAAGCGTAAAAGAACATTAAATCTACTTAGAAAATTATCAAATACGATTTGGGGAGCCGATAGACAAACCCTTACATTACAGTATAAAGCAACAGAGCTGTCTATTATCTTTACAGGTTGAATGTGGTGAACTTACCTCTCTCTCTCTCTCTTTCTCTCTCATCCACCACCTTTCCAAATCAGAACTAGAAGATTGTTTGCATTACTGAATATGAATACACAATTATCTTCAATAGTAAAATTACCTCCTCCTTGGACAATCAGTAAAATGAGAATTTGTACACAAAGTATTTATCAAAATGTTACATATATACACCAGAACACCATGGGGAACATAAAAAAAGAGCATATAAGCCAATAAGGTCCACATTACGCAATATACACAGATGGATCTAAATCAGAACAGGAGGTGGGATATGCATCAGTGTCCTAAGACAAAACTGATCATTTCTCTTTACCAGTTTATGCCTCGGTATTTACAGCTGAATTATGTGCAACTGCATTAGCTACAAAAATAATTAAATAAGCCTCATTTAATTCAGCACCTTTTTCATTTAGGCTTTCCTTAAAACATCATGGAGTCTTAAGGTTTTTCTCAATCAGAAAATGCATACAGCAGTGTACGAAATGCATTATATTTCGTTAAAAATCTTGGCGTGTCGTAGGTAATCCGTAAGGTTATCTACTAGTCGATTACAATTTCTGAAATATTTCTACAATCTAAATGGTACTTCCTACTTCAACTGTTATATCTAGAGCAGTGCCCACGAACTATCACAAGGAGCTGCTCCCTTCTCAATACACTGATGGCTTAGGGGCGAACATGGCCACTCAACCCTCACCCCACAACAATTTCCCTCCTATCTGTTGCGAAGGAAGACGACCGATAACCTCTGTTTATTCTTATGTTTTTACATT
>NC_087217.1:34038715-34078715 GCF_015104395.2 Macrobrachium nipponense | reverse complement strand
GCACTCAACCTTCTGGCAAAAACGAAACCCCCATCGTACAAAGCAATAGACAGAAGCTTCGGGAACTTGCGGGAGGCTTAAAAAAATAAATGGAAGGGGTTCTCTAAGGAGGACACAGGAAGCGCAAAATTTAGGATGTTGAAATCGTAGCGTGCAAGGGGTATTACCTTATTTCTTTTAATAATGTCGTGTGCCCAATCATTCCGCCATCAGTCTGCTTCAGAACAAACAATACGAGCGGCAAAGAAAGATAAGAAGGCGAACAGAAAAGAAAATATGATGATAAAGTGGCCATGTAGCCGCTTTTCTCTAATAAAATGGCACTGCTCAACGACCGCACAGGAACGGAAGACGTTTTTCGTTATGCATGTCGTCCTCTCTTCAGCTTTACTTTGAAGTTTGTTTTCCTCGCTATATAACACGGCAATATCACTTGCTGCGGATACGAACACAAAAGGTACGATAAAAACACAAAGTAAAAACTGGTCTGAGCACTACTTTGCCATCTGAAAAATTACGAGAATATGTCACCCCGTTATCAATACCATTTATCTACACTACCTTTCTGTACAATTTTTGTAACAAAATGATAAGATTCTGAAACAAATCCTCATAATAACACGATGGTCGCGAATGTGGAACCTACAAATTAGAATGAAAACTAACACGCTGCCCTTCAATTTATATTATTATTATTATTATTATTATTATTATTATTATTATTATTATTATATTTTATAGTTTAATCAGACCACTTGGCTGATTAACGGCTCTCACAGGGATGGCCCAACGGATTAAAATAAAATGGAGTACCAGGTCTAGGCCACAGGCCTAGTACTAGGACTAAATGGTGAATGAAACATGAAATTTTAAAGATCAATAATGCAAAAAGGCGAGCTTTCCAGGTTTGTAACTTCACCATCAAGCTGAAAAACTGACAAAGGTAAAATCACTGAAATCTCAATAAAACAAATAAATTGTCATACTAAATCCTTACGTAAAAAAGATAACAAAATAAAAAAAAATAGAAAGTACAAACTAAAAATGAATCATAGAAATATGAAAAAAATGCAAACAAAAAAGGTTAAACGTTAACAAACCACCACACTAAATGAAATGTCTAACAATGTGGAAATCTCTATGAAAAAAATCGTGTAATAATAATATATAATAAAAAGGAATATTGAGAGGGATACAGGAGAAAAGGGGAAAAGATTGAAGTGAAAGAAAAACCAGTGGGATGAATGAATTTCTTTCATAAGGTATCAACATCTCTCTCAGTGACGATTTTTTAATGAAATTTCCACTATAGGATATAAGAGAGGGTGATACTGATAATGATAGTGACGACAATGACGTCTTATTTTTCTTTTTCTCCCATAAGACTACTTCTATCGAGGAATCGTGATGACGATAAATAATATTCTTCATCTTTTGGTTGTTATTTTCATATTAATAGCCCTGTCTATAATTTTTAGGTAGAACTTATTGGCTATCTAAAGATTTCTTGGGCTTTTCCTTTTAAAGAGGTTTCCCTTCATCATTAAGAGATAAGATACTTCCATTCATTTTCTAAAATTCTTTGAACTTCCAAATTCTTCAGTTAGCTGAAACAGACTGGGGCAGTCTTGGATGGAGAAACCATTAATGCTCTCAAAGACCCATTTGCAGATGAATTCAAAGGGTCTTTCAATGAGTCTACTTTCTCGTTATGGGATCATTCGCAGTGCAACAGATGGCAAGATTATCAATAAATATAGAACCCGTAATAGGAAAGAAAACCACTTCTATAATCTTATATATTATGCCTTTTCCATATCAAAGAATACACCAATAGTTTTCGTTTTCTCTGAAGAAAATTTTTATTTTCTGTTTGGAGAAATAGAATAAAGGATCCAAATGCTTCTGTTCTTCCTGAAGCCACTTCATTTGGAGATATTAGATAATGTTCTCGCAACAACCACATCAGATGGTAGATTATAACACTTCCATGACCATACACGCACAGCTTATCAGGGCTGTTAGTAGTAAATTGTTAAGAATTATTACAGAAATTTTAAAAATTTTAAGCAAAAATGTCTAAGAATGATCAGAGAAATTATCTTTTACATAGTAAATGGATGAAGATAAGGTACGTTACTCCACTGTGAAAGTGGAATTGTTTACTTCTGAACTACTATAAAGTTGTTGTAACTAAAATGTCCATTGTCATTTTATGACTAAAGGTGCTCTGGTTTTCAGATGCTTGAAAAATGTTCCAACATTATCAGGGTCTGTGATTAGTTGATTGTTTGTTTTCGACGATGAGTAAGTTGCGGGAACTTATTTACCACTCAGACTGAATTTTTTTCATATAAGTTAAGTAAATTATGGAATTTATTCAATTTATTATTATATAATGCATCCAGGTTTCTCTTAACTTTTTTGTGATATGTTTCTGTTAGGTACATACATGAATAATTCTGCACGTAAAGAGCCACTAATTTTATACCTTTGGCATTGTCTCTCTCCTCAAAATCCATCCACTTCTTTAATACTGCATATAATTTGAATTTTCGAACAGTCACAACTCATTACATATAAAGGATTAAAATTTGTGCTCTTACTGGATGTCTGGAATGAACTTTGCAGAATCAGCTCCTTTTGTGTCTACTTTGGAGTTGTTAGATTAACTTGACATGATTCATTTACTGCCCATACATATCTTTAACAAAATCTGGGCAGTAAATACAATCAATAGTAGATGCTTAGAGTCAATGAAGTTATCTATAATCCTGCCTTCTGTGTCTATATGAAAATTTCACCCCAATATCCTCGTACAGGGTAGTGCCGTTAGTACACTGTAGGCTTCACGAGAGATTGTTTGGAGCGTCCCCTCAGCCACTGGATGCACCATTTTCAGCCTTCACTTAACCTCCAGTCCAATTTCCTTCCATTTAGCTCTCCAGTCACTCCCACTTCCTCTTTTCACTGTCTTGAACACGAAATGACTGAAAGTGCTTTACAGCTAAATTTCCATTAATCAATTCACATAACACGGAAAGGTGGAAATTGATGTACTCAATTTTGCAATGCAAATAAGAAAGAATAGTCTCCTGGAGTGAGATTAATTAAACGGACCACAAACATGTCTTTAGAAATTAATTGCCTCAATACTTATGGTTGTTTGTTTGTTTGCTTGGTGTTTTTACATTGCATGGAACTAGTGGTTATTCAGCAACGGGACCAACGACTTTACGTGACTTTCGAACCACGTCGAGAGTGAACTTCTATCACCAGAAACACACATCTCTAACCCCTTAATAGAATGCCCGAAAATCGAACTCGGGGTCACCGAGGTGTTAGGCCAAGACCATACCAACCACGCCACTGAGGCGCTCCTTATAGTTGTAATTCAGATTTTGGGTGTACCAAATTCATCTACAGCAAACCACACTCAGACCAATTATGAACATAGCAATGTGTTTCATCACTTACTGATATTAATTTTTAAGATATGGCGCTTCTTTTTGTGCTATTTTGCGAGTGAATTCCTGTACTTTTCAGTAGTATGATCAAAAATTGAAAAATCACAAAGAAAAAGGCAAAATGACACTAAAGTTTGATGTACATTTATGGTTACTGACGCCATGTGATGTCATCAGAATCTCAAATGCTGGGAACGGAACATCAATTTACGCCTTCAAACTCTCAAAAGGTTAGGTTAAAGCTGGGTATTCTAAAGAGATTTTTGACACATTTTAGCACTTCTTTACTTATTTTAACGATGAGTAGTACAACCTTTACTTATTTCATTGATGTGTAGGCCAGCATCATCAGGAATATAATATGTATTGGTACCTTAAGTTGTGTTAATAAAGATCTGAGACTTCTGCACTTTCACCGCACACTTTTTATTATGGCTGGTGATATGTAATGTTTAAGCCTGAATAGGTAAACAGGCCCCTTTATAACGGGCGAAACATTTTTTGTAATAACTCGACCCAGAGCAGATGGGCTGTATTCGGTTGTCGATGTTCGCCACTTTGGAGCAATTTGATGTGTCGCTGGTCTCCAGGTGGGTAGCAGATTACCTTACTTGATCTTGATATGGATTTTGGTAATTTGTTATACATCTATATTTGCTATTTGCGGAACTTAGCGATACAGCCTGATAACAGAGCCGGATAAAGTAGGTTGCCGGTGATGTAAGTGGCATGATACAGTGTTGCCACATTCTGCCATAAGTTTATTTTTGCATATATTTATATTTTTCACTATTTATTTTTCCAAAAATATCTGTAATAATAGTATTTTATGTACTTCTTTCGCTTTCTCCTAACCTTAGATTAAGTACTAGTTATATTTGAACATGAAAAAATAAAGAAATAATAGGTCAAAGTGGTGGTTCCGAAATTAGGACCACATTACCCACGACGTACCTCGACTAGAAGGTTACCTACGCAAGGAAAGTTGTCTATAACCATCTCTCTGCTTGAAGACTGAATGATCAAAGCTTGATTTATTCAAGTTTCTTTAAAACTCACTTCTTCACTGCGAAAAATTCCTCATCAATTTTGTGAAGGTTTGTATGTTACTGAAGTTATTATTGCCTTTTAGCAATACTAGATATGTCCATTTGTTCCTTCATATTCAATAAAAACCTTATTTATCAACTGATGAATGAATAATTGAAATTGTGGCAATTCGTGTTGTCATGACAATGATGATATGAATTTTTATTTTAAAAAATTACAATTAATAATAAAATAGCGGAAAATATTTCCTAATGCATATACAATCTGTATATCAGTCTCAAATGTGCATTTTAAAAAATTAATTAAAGTAAGTGTTCTTATTGTCATTCAAAAATCTTTTTATTTTTCAAAAGGCCATAAACATATCACTTCCTGTGTTCATGACTGGGGGCCGCACACAAAATTTTACTCAATGGAAGTAACCTATCACAATGAGCACGCACCTGTGCACCAAAACCACTTAAACTACTTGTGAGTGAGGCGAGTATGTCCGATCCTAAATCAGTACAGATAGCTCGAACCTTTCTGTTGCTACAAAAACTTGTAGTCCAGGGGATAATAATCACATCCTACTATTTGCTCTTCTAAATCCAATACAGCACCATCCCACTTAAGATGAGCAGTAGTAGGAGGAATGGGGAGGAATGCTATTTTAAATCCCTTTATTATGACCATAGAGAATACCTTCAACTGTCCTCCTCTAGCTCAGACCTTAGCAGTTTAATAGGAATGTGCCTGACTTGAATTTAAAATATTTTTTAGTTTTTTTTTTTCTTCAGAGATAATAGCCCTGGAAGAGGAATTATGCTGGGGATAGAAATTCTTATTTAACCTCTTCACCTTAATTAAGAAGAGATTTTCTGATATTTGCTTTAGTTGTACATGAAGGAGTTTTGGGATTTCCAGTCATGAGAGGTATTAGTGACTGATGAGTTTATTTAACTTGGGTTTGTAGTAACACTAGGATATTTAGCAAGCAGAGTAAAGGAATTTCATGCCTCCTGGTTCTTCACAAATTTCCAGTTTCCTTTGTATAGATAAAATAGATTCTGAGCTGCCAAATTGGCCGTTAGTGTTTGTGATATTTCCCCAAGATAACACGAGTCTAAACAGCCGGACTAAATTACACTGGTATATGTGTTTATCCTCCTTTTCCCAGTCAAGTCCGGAAATGAGCTCAATATAATTGCAGAAGATTCAACTGTAGAAGAGCCAGGTTTAGTTGGAAGTTCAGATGCAGCAAGGAAACCAGCATCCGAGACGGGGTGAGAGGTTGTTTTACTTTTTATGCATTCACCAAGAGGTGGAAGGACAAGATATGGTATATTTCTTATACTCTGAGTATGGTAGACACAAATTTGAAATAACTAAGTGGATTTTCAAGTTTTTATAAAGGATGCATATGTTGATTTTGGGCTTTTATTAACCCATTCAGCTTTCATTTGGCCCTACCTACACTTTTATGCACTGTTTACAGTTTCCAGTCACCCTGTCTAAAATTATATTCGCAGTGGTTTTAGACATTAAATGTTCTGCAGCAGCAGCAGCAGCAGCAGTATTATGAGTATTATATTGAAGACTATGAGAACATTCTCTAAAATTATTTGCTCGTATTATGGAAATAATTTTTATATAAGAGGATTCTGTGAATTTTAGCAAAACTAAGGACAGAGTTCAGATTGACGTGAGTATTCTTTTGACAGTAAAAGCTATAATAGATGTTAAACTAGTTGTGACAGGTGTCATCATTACTGTTGCCTATTTGTAGCATTTCTCTATTCTTTTCACATCTACAGGCTAAGTGGTTATAATCACTGCAACTGGAGCAGGCTCGGTCTTAGTTTGCACTTTTTTTAAAGACACATATTTAATGCTATGCAATCTGGAAGGTATTTAGACCAGCACATTGGAAGAACAGAGTTAGCCATTTCTGACGACTAAGATCTAAAACTACATTATTAGAGAATCTTGTACTTTCTCTTGATAAATCATTAATCCAATCTGACTGAACGAACTATGTGTCTTTGGAAAGGGAATAAAATCTTTAGCATGATAGCTTGTAGGTCAACTTTGGCCTTGATTAGGGGAGTTTTCAATATTTCTTGTTCTTCCCATTTGGTATTTTATTACTACAACTCTTTAACTCTTACTATTTTTAGGTTTGGAGATTGCTGTATACCACACACACTGGAATGGGTTACTCTCTGTAAAGTAACTTTGGGGAGTAGTTTGATTCTTCATCTTAATTTCTACTACTAACTTTAGATAAGAACTCTAACCCCAGCAATGGTATACCTTCCCAGTCATCAAGACAGTGAAAAGAGGGAGACAGAGATCCAAAATGAATATGAGATGAAGTATTAGGATCTATTGGTGAAACTGATGGAAAACCTAACATTTGTATTATGCAGAAATAGTTGAAGAGAAGTTGGATAAGACGGAGGAAATGAACCAGAAACGTTGGGAACGTGGCTGACTAAAAATTCGGGGCAGCTAAAGGCCGGAGGGACAATACACAGCCCACAAGTAATGACTACAATGCACCGCATGAGGCGTACTTTAGGCACTATCTCCAAACGGAAATCATATAAGGATGAATGTATACAGACGAATATCTACTTCAATATAACATCGGTCCTGTAACATAATTGATATTTAACAGATAACTAGAATATTTCGAGCAAACAGAGAGAGAGAGAGAGAGAGAGAGAGAGAGAGAGAGAGAGAGACCATCGCATAGTAATCATGTTAAGTTCCCGACAACCTATTTCCTTCCTTTAAACTGATATCCACTACAAACCACTACTTAATTCCCTTCCAGGCCCTTAGACTATTTTCATAAAATTTCTCTTCCCATGAAACACTTGATTCTTTTCTATTAATGTCTCTTCTAAATTGCTACGAAACGACCCCTGCCGCAGGAAATGTTCCACTGTCTTCCTCATCTCTGCTAAATAAGAGTGAAAATCAGGATTCGGATGATGATGAATTCCACCCAGGCTATGATGAAACACTACTTGCCATATAGCTATTGGGAAATTGTATATAAACTCTAATTAAAACTGATATCCATACTTCTCTTACTATATTCATATTTCAATCTCTTCAGTGCAATATAACTGTACCAGAAAATGCATGTAAATGAAAGAATCATTTTTCTCGCCTTTCCTTTGCATGAAAGAGATCATTCGCTTGTTTCAAGGAAATCTACATTATGAGCGGTTGAACAAATATCTAATACAGTTACGTACGTTCTTCAATGAAATCACAAATAATGTTCACAACAACTATAAGCAAATCTCTGTGCCTGTCCGCTTTATAAAATAATCTGCAATTTGTTCCCCGTTTCTGTTCCTTTGTGAATTTAATTGAAGCGTCAATGCGACCAAGATAACAGGGAAACGCGCAAAGAGGCAGGATTGCGCTTACTTTTACTTTCACTGCAACTCTTAGCACTAAAAGTCGACACAATGACCCTGTAGTGAGACCCAAACTTTCCTAAACAAGTAGTTTGGTCCCTGCTTCCCTCCTTGGGTCTGACTGCAAACAAGGAAAATAAAAAGCCTGCGAAGACTAAAGACATGGAAGGAGATATAGCGGAATGAGGAAGCCATAAATCTGCAACACTTGGATAACATGCATCAATATCATACGTATGTTAATTGACGTACCTGATCCATACGTCTCTGCCTTCTTATGGACTCTGGAATAAGCTCGCACTCAACTATTGTCATTCTGACTCTGGCTCAAAGTTCAAAAGACCACTTCTCCAATTTCAGTTTTCAGAAGATTTTCAACAATGATTACCGGCATACAATAAACTATCACACACACACACACACACACACACACACATATATATATATATATATATATATATATATATATATATATATATATAGTTGCCCATAAAACACAAAAGTGGGTGTATTTTCGGAGTGATATATTTCGGAAACAGTAGTTTCCGAAGTTCACGCTAACTCTATCTCTCTGTCTGCCGGTCTGAAGAAAAAGACTATTTTCTTTTTTATTATGGGAACAATTATTCACACTATTCTCGATAACAATTGGGTATAAACAATGTTCTAAGATATAACAACCATATCCAGTATAAGGTAATTTAGTGTTGGTTTGAGTATCAATATATGTACTATATTGTGTATGTACTACCTTGACAGCCAAAAGGACTCCATATATGGACATCCCTTAACAATTTTGCAGGAGGGTAGGGGATACACAGTTACGCTCACTCAATTAGCATTCTTTTATGATTCGCTTCATGACCAGCCCTTTGTGCGTCCCCTTCTAACTAGAGCTCTCACCCGACACCCTCCTTCAAATCTCTCTCTCTCTCTCTCTCTCTCTCTCTCTCTCACCACCCTTGGAACCCACCATGCGTAACAAATAGGCGTGAAATGCCAGTTTTGACCTCAGCCGAATTTGCCGCTATAGCACCCTGCCGTTGTGAATGGGTAACCAGTGGGAAAATTGATTGTATTTCACTCGCAGTTCTTAGGATTGTGTTTATACAAAACAGAATATCTAAGGCGTATCCAAGCAGGTCGGATGTATTGAAGCTTCAGCGTTACTTTGAACAAAATGCCGATCAATTGCTTGTTGGGAAGGCTATCAGTGTTATAGGATACTTTACACAAAATAGAGACTCGCATTTACTTTCATCCATTTACTCTACGCGGAATATGTGCATGACGTCATTGCCATTATTGTTTATATCCATTATGGGAAACGACGTTGAAAATACAAGCACGCAATAACGACCCAATGTGTGTCTATGGATAAGGGCCACTTTACTTCATGCCTAAGCGTGAAATAAATAATGTGCGGGAGGAAGGGTAACTTGCTGTGGTCAACATGAGATGAGACGTGATGTCAGGATTTAAATTGAAACATTTTAATTTTCCGGCCGCCTGAGCCCGCCATCTGTTGGGCAACTTATGCAACTCTCTCAGATGAGAAATTTATGTCACTTACTCCGGACAAAGCAGCGAAATGGGCTTCAGGGAGGGACACTTTAAACACGTGCAAGGAGGGCCCAAATGGAAGAGCCGGAATGCCACAGGGAAACAACATCAACATTTACATGTTTCTGCATCTGACGTTGTTCGGTTGTGATACGCAAATAAGAATAAGTATAGAATGACACCAGCAACAAAAATACGTAAATGTTCACGAAAACCTAAATATAAAGTTTTCCACCATTTTGCTACCCATTTACACATCAAAGATAATCTTAATGCATGTGTGTTCATACACATGATAAGTACAAACATACATTCATATTTCTACTTACAAATGCACACCGATAAAGCAAGATTGAATGGACGAACACAATACTACACAAGAAGGAATTCTTCGAAGCTGCAAATGGATTTTGAGCTTTGAAAAGAGTTAGATTGACGGTGATAAAAATCTTTAAGAACCAGTTGAAGATAAAAGCCTATTTAGATCGTGGTTGTTTCTTATACTAGTTCAACGAGAACAATGCCTGTGGACTTCATAACCTTGAAAATGATGACCATTAACAGCACTCCATAAGAGATTATAAAAGTGAGTAAATACCTAACTTAGAATTATTTTATTTCATCCATTATTTATCTCATGAGAAAAGCGCAATATTCCACAGTAACAAGTCATTGACGAGTAATTTCCATCGTTTATTTTTGTAGCTCATACTTTTACGTCATTTTATGGCGCGTTCTTTGTTCACCATAAACGAATATATACTCATCTGTTTGTCCCGGGGTTTCATCTTATATCGTCTCAACGTCATTACACCCTTCAAAGTCATGCGCCTTACATACGGCCTCTATTATTGTAAAGCAGATGTTGTTAATGTCCTAGCAATCAATTGCACGGGATCTTTATGTACAAGATCAATATTCAAATTGACACCAAGACGCAGTTCGTTGAAGCTATAGCTTTTGCAACTCTTGTCTTTTACAAGTCTTAGAATTCTTAACAATAAAGGCAAGTCAGTATAGCATTTTATACCAATAAGAAGTATTCCCCGAGATGGACTGTCTGACTGATTTATGGTTACTAAAACTGGCGTCACATCTAAGTTATTGACGCCGTAATGATATTAAACGGGAGTCTATAAATAAGGTTTAATAGGAGTTTCATATAAGAAATCTTTAATATATTATATAT
Source organism: Macrobrachium nipponense (assembly GCF_015104395.2). Lineage (NCBI taxonomy): Eukaryota > Metazoa > Arthropoda > Malacostraca > Decapoda > Palaemonidae > Macrobrachium > Macrobrachium nipponense. The sequence continues at coordinate 34,068,027 of NC_087217.1, read as the reverse complement.
ATTATTACCTAATATATATATATATATTCTATCTATATATATATATATATATACCTATATAATTATATATATATATATATATATTGTATTATATATATATATATATATAATATATATATATATATATATATATATATATATTAGTATATACCATATATATATATATATATATATATATATATATATAATATATATATATATATATACTATGTATATATATTAATTATATATATATAACATATGTATCATTTATATAATAATATATAACCAAATCTGTAAATACATATAACTGAAAATACATAGTACATACATATATACATACTCACATACTCTTTATACGATACAAATTTTGCTGATATAGTTTGCCTCCCTAACAATGGAACATAACTACAGTCCTCCCTGATAATCGTAGCAAGGATAAAATGTCCGTCTCTGTCACGTCCCAAAAAGAGGGAGCTGTGTCTTAGATCCCCAAGACTGGGACGATCAACCAGCAAATGTCTAACGGTTGTCGCAGAATGGATGGTTTTCCCTTTAACATCAACTGGTGACGTGATGCTGCCAATTGTTTCCTTTGTTTCAACATTTTCCCAAAGGGACTGCCAGAAGTTTTAATTTTCTGACCTACGAGAGGCAGCACTGTATACGTAGGCATCTTCTGGGATTTGGAAAGGTGACTGCTGGCTGACTTAATGAGTTGAGCAGTTTGCTCTTTCCCAAGAACCCCAAATGGAAAGGAGCCCAGGAAAAAATTACTTCTTTACCTTTTCTTTACACTAACAGTAGCCATTTCTTCAACTCTAAGGGAGTAGCGATTGAAAAGATTCTATTAAGAGTTAAAATTGTATTTAATTCTGCTATAAAAATAGAAGCAACAAACGAAAATCTCGCGCTTCTTTCCACACGTGGAAAGGTCACTGCAAAGCCGACGCCAGTATCTGACTTTGAGCCACCTGTGAAAACTCCAACAGAGTTATCATGTACGGAAGAAAGATCTAAAAACATTAACCTCTTTGCCTCATTGGACATTTCTGCTTTTATCGAATTAAAATATATATATCATTTTACCTCTTGAAGATTCCAAGGGGACTTCAACGAATATCTAGCTGGTCAAGTCTCCGTCTTTTGTCCTTTTCATTGACTGGTTATACATTTTATTCTAAATGCAAATGGTTGGGGTTGCCTGGGATGATTTTTATAAAACTCATAATGCCTTTATTTTCTTATATAAATGTTGGTTAAGGACTTAGAGAGCCTCTGAAATCATCTACGAACAAGCTCTCAGTGGGGGATGATTTAAATACTCCTATAGCCAATCTTATTTCTCCATGATGAATTGAATTAAGCATGTCAAGGCTATTAGGCTTTGCTTAGTTCATTTTGAAAAGACTAAAGCTTTGCATACTCTCAGCATCTACGCTCGGCTAGCACCCCTGAAAGAGTGGAACAGAACTTTCAGCACTTTCATTGCTTTTAACCATTTTGTCTTAATATATTTCAGATATGGAATCCAAGTCAGCTTGGTATCAAAATCCACCAACACGAATTCTCTGCCCATCTATGAACAGATCTGGATCAGGATAGACTTCTCTTATACGACTGAAGTGCCTGGCTACCGTTTTACTTGCTGAAAACCTACAACCATTCATCTCAGTCCACTTTATCATATCATTAATGCAGGGCTGAGGGCTGAGTTCAACCACTGCCAGCCTTCTTGTTGCAATAGATATCGAAAGATCATGAACAAATCGATTATAAGTTACATCTAAGGGAATTATTTTGGACGAACGTGTTGGAGTGCTCCAGGGCGGACAAACAGATCTGCATGAAGAAGTGGATGTCTTCCCGACCCTCCCATTCCATACCTATCCCGGCCCCATCTGGGCGAACAAACTAGTTTGCAGGGGTAGGTGGCATGTGTCATGTCTCCCCTACTGTCACCGGCGGGAGGACATACATTTGACACTGTTGCTCCAACCTAAACCTGAAATAGTCTATTTTTTGTAAATGCCTGATAAAAAGAGGTAAACTGCCCCTCAGGTTGCATTTCACGAAGAACCCCCAGAATGCTATATCTCTACGTTGTGTCATAGGCTTTCTCAAGATCAAAGAAAACAGTGATTTGATGACGCTTGTAAGCAACAGTTCACATTCAAAATTCCACTCGAAAAAACACATCATTTGTGGAATACATACTTCTAAGATCACACTGAGGAGGCGGCAAATATTTACCACGTTCTCAGTACAATAACCAGCGTGTATTCACTATTTTCTTCATGCTCTTAAAAGGACATGCTGTCAGTGCAATGGGACAATAATCCTGTCTTGAAAGGGTCTCTCCCTCGTTTCACGAATGGCAGCAGTTTTAACATCTGTAACTTAGGGAAGACATGTTCTTGAAAAATTCTGTTAATGAGGCTCAATATAAGAATTTGTTGTTTTCTGGTGGGTTTAATCACTGAGTATATTATATCATCAAGTCCAGGAGCCGATTCACTACACTTACTTAAGGATGATTCAAATTCCCTCATAGTAAAAGGTACATTGTATTGTTCATTCCTTAATGTTGTTCCTTGAGAGAGAATGTTAATTTCTTGCTCATCCTTCACTAACTTGGTATAGGATACACATCTGTATAAAAAAACACTTTTACTGATTCATTCGTTTTATGTGCATGCATCAACTATGCTGCATAATCAACTTGTATATAGTGCATATTATGATGGGTCAAATTCTTTGTGGTCCTTTGGTTCTGAAATATTTCAGCAATCTCAGAACAATATAAAACAGAAGTAAGTGACCGTAATCGCCATCTACGTAATTATTAGGAAGTCTTCAAAAAACCTAGTTACCTTGAATTGAAGAAGGATTATATAGTACATTGATTCATCAAGTAACACAAATAATGACTTAGGGTTAGAAGATCATACCTAGTATTGTTAAACATTTAACATCATTAAGTGCAGTATGATAATCGTGCACTCGTTATAGACGGTTTTCATACTTCCCTGTATAAAAATATATGGGTCTGTTCAATATTGTAAAGACTGGTATATTTAATTGTTGGAGAGAGAGAGAGAGAGAGAGAGAGAGAGAGAGAGAGAGAGAGAATTTCTGTAATTACATCAAGCATCATCTACATGCTAAACTTTCATCTTCAATGCTAACGACCATGTCCCTCAACGAAGTCACCAACAAAGTCCAAGAACATTTCCCCATGGAACACCAAACGCGGTAGGTGTAGATGAATCACAAGAACGAACAACTTTCTGTTAATTAATTACCTGAAAAAAAGACAATCAGGTTCTTATTCTTCTACATCTGAATGGCTGAGTTTCTCATGACTACGCTTTCCTGCATATACGTTATTAAGATTTAATGTCTCTTGACTAAGTAAGTCGAAAGAAACGCAAAATCCGATTTGACAAGACTACCAAAAGCGCCAGATTGTTGCAAATGTGGATACTGAATATCAGCCATAAATTAACTTAGCAACTTTTGTGTGGACTAGCTTGCCATCACTGCAGTTTCCACATACATATTTTCGGACGGGTATGAACGTTTTTCTATTTCGCCGACCAGGAAGAAGAATTATAACATGAACTCTGAAATACTTATAAATGAAATAGTAGGTGTGTGTGTGTGTGTGTGTGTGTAGAAGCACTCCAGAAATCTGAAAGACCTTTTGACATTACGACTCTGAGATATCTATAATCTTTGTAAATATTACTTGACTTTTTGCATATTTCCCGAGGGAAGAGCAACTGTTATTAGATGTGTCACTGAACGACAGGTATCACGAGGGTGATCACTAATCTAGAGGGATGGTAGATCTAGCTAATGGTTATGAACTGTAAGAGCAAAAGATAAGGTCGAGTTATTTCTATTTTATTTTCAGTTTTCATATTTCTTTATGCATCTATATAATTTATATTTATATTAAAAGAATTGACTGTATATTTTGAAGCAAATGTATCACTAAAGGTTAAACTTAATCTCTTAATTCTGTTATGGCCAATTAAGCAATGTCAAGAGGGGGTTACCACATTTCTGAATTTTGATACTGCTTCCCTTGATAGAATCCGTTTTATTATTTTCGCATAATGAAGTTCAGCATCCATTTCACACATCACTACAGTTAACTATTAGCTTCTAGGGCTTCCCTAGAGTTAAGCTCGCTTTCTTAACAGTGTTACAAGGCTTGTACTGAACGACAGAGACTGCACGTTGGTAAGAGATACCGCTAAGTTCATAGACATTAGTCTCGACTGTTGTAGAAACCTCACCTAGGAATAGAGACAGACAGAAGACTGACAGAATGTCAATCAGAGACACCTGAACAAAAATGACACTTCTACTTAGCAATGAAGCGACTGTAAACAATTACAAGTTGGGTGTCAAATGACTATACAAAGTAAATCCCTTTAGAAAGCAACTTAAAACTCGATCACCAATATTGGGGTGATTCAGATATATATATATATATATATATATATATATATATATATATATATATATATATATATATATATATATATATATATATACACATATGTATATTTATTTATATATATATATATATACGTATATTGAAAACTAAAGACAAAAGACTAGAATTCTTCATCGGATGCATAACACCAACGCAGATGGAAAATTACCTGCACTGAAAAGAGAAAGAAGAGTGAAGGAGAAGAGACAAAAAAATAATCTCGAGCGTGAGGTCACACCCACAATAATAATGGCCCCATAAACAGGGGGTCCTCAGCCACAAAAACTGCCTTGGTCATTCTCTCTCGATTTTCCACACCATCAACGTCTCAAGGAATTTCCATCAGAGAAATTAGGATGGCGACTAGGGACTCCCAACGGCCCTTGTCGGACCTTTCAAATGAGGTTGCAAAGCCGAATGTGTATCCTTGGCAGAGTGGGATCTGATCCCTTCGCGGAGAGTGTTACCCCCTAAGGGTTCCCTGGCCAGCGGTAAATGGATCTCCTAACGCTTTAACAGGATCAAATCGTAAGCTGATTAGGTGCATGAGGGGGAGATCCCTTTTCTGTCGTCTATAGCTTTGTAATTGGGGCCGACGGCTTTTACATGTTTATTTTTTAAGCTTTTTCGTGTCCCGTCTCACGAGTCTTGTTACTTTTAATCGTTTCCATAAGGGACACTGAATCACGGTAGGGTGGGGATCTTTTATAAAGCGCTGTCTTAGAGTACAGAAGAAAATCAGGGCAAACTACTGTTGACTAAATTCTGTCACGGTGGACGGAGGTGTGTAATTCTCCTCAAGTGGAACGGACGATATTGATTCAGCGAGGACTTTTGAGCCAATCAAAGAAGCGCAATTATGGATAACACGGAAACGAAGCGACCTGATTGGTGGCACTCTATTCATTGACTCACGAAACTTCCTAAAAATACGAAATACAAATCTGTAATACATACAAATGACTAGGATTTAGACATAATCAAATTTGAGAAAAGCCTGTTCTAAAAATGAGTTCCTAAGAGGATTATGACAGACCAAGTGCTCAATTTGTAACTGTATAATAACCAAATTAAATGTAATTAGTTTTGTTCGTGACTTTACAGAAAGAGCAATATGTTAATGAACTCTGAATGTAGACCGAAAATGCTTATAAACGGCTACAAAATGTGAATGAACGCCATAAAACCAACTCAAATATGCAGATCGCGTACTTCTCGTTAGTTCGTTTTCATTAGCCGAAACTCCATACTTTAGTTTTCTTGGAATTGACACTAAAAATCAGCCCAAGGTATAGGTGTTCCGAACGGCAATCTGATTTGCATATCCGTGTGGTAGAGTTTAGAGCCAATATAAACAGAATTACGATATACTAAAGCTCAAAATTGAAGTCGCCTCATTCCCGGGAGACCGTTACTTCAGAACCTTATGCAAAAGAGAAAAGTAAAATATGGATGTATTTTCATATCCTAATAAGGCAATAATTCCGGGATATTTTACTAACAACTTCTGTGTAATTCATCATGATTAATTTAACAATGAATAAATCAAGGTTTTAATGGTATCATTCGTGTCCGGACACCAGTAGGTATAAAAATTCTAGCAATATAGTATTCGCAATGAAATAACTATTTTTCAGTTGACAAAAAGAAAATACGACTAAAAAAAAGTGTTAAGTTCAGAGCATACCTCTGACAAGAGTTTATAATAAAAAGCGTTCAGTTGAGAGCATACATCTGATATGAGGAATGAAAAAGTGTTCATTTGAGAGCATACATCTGACAAGAGGAATTAAAAAGCATTCAGTTAAGGGCATACCTCTGACAAGAGGAATTATAAAGCATTCTGTTGAGAGCATACCTCTGACAAGAGGAATAAAAAAGCATTCAGTTGAGAGCATATCTGGCAAGAGGAATTAAAAAGCATTCAGTTGAGAGCATACCTCTGACAAGAGTAATAAAAAAGCGTTCAGTTGAGAGCATACCCCTGACAAGGGGAATTAAAAAAAAGTGTTCAGTTGACAGCATACCTCTGACAAGAGGAATGTAAGTGTTCAGTTGAAAGTATGACTCTGAAAAGAGGCATGCTCTACAATATTTTTCGGTTCACATGAGCGTGTTAACTCCTAAGTTAAGTGACTTTTATCATCAAAGAGTAAACTTGGTCAAGCTCAAGTAATCAAGGATACTTGCTCTCATTTGTATTGCTGAAGAAAATTCTAGATCCTTGAGAATCCTTCTTTGTAAATACTGCTAATCCTGAATTGCCGCCATCAATGAAGGATATGAAAGAAAAAGAGTTGGCTACAAAGCATTTAAACCACCAAAAAAGCGGCAACTTGGAATTTGCATAAATAAGGAAAGGATAACACAAGTAGGTAGTCGGTTGTGACTTTCAGCTTTGGTCGTAAAAGGTGTATGGAATTTTTATCTTCTATAATAATAATATCGGAGTGAATTTTGTTTGTCCTTACCCAGGTGATGAGACATGACACAGCCACCCAGCCCCTACAAACTGGTTTGTCAACCCCGGATGGGGGTGGGGTAGGTCGGGGAACAGGAGAGTAGGTGAGACATCCACCCACCTTTAAACCTGTTTGTCCTCCCTGGGTGGGTCATGGTAGGTAGGAGATGAGGAGGGTAAGGGAGACAGTAGTGCCGAGATCTAGCTGAAAATGTCAGATATTCTTCATTAAAAATCTGACTTCCTGCCCATGATTACTGAGGACTTCCTGTTACAATTTACTGATTGAAAAGGGGCCATTAATATGAACCTGCCAATGAGCATCAAACTGTCAAAATTTCTGTGACCTTGACATCAAAACTGGAAACTGAATCACTAAATTTTCAGAGAACTGTTATGGTTTCTCTATAAGGAATGGTTGCCACTAATATAATGGCAATCCAAGGTGCGCGTATACCACCAAAAGCCTGTGACTTTGGTTTTAACTTTGATCAAGTTCTTGCTAACTTTTATCTTTTTAAGAAGGCCATGTGATGAGCATTTTCACTCATCTTCACAGAGATATCTTCGTTAATATTCACGCAATCCTTCTAATAACACTTGATTGATTTTTCCTACAAGTTAATCATGTACACAAAGTCACAGAATGAATGTTTTCACAAGTTTCATGAAAGTGCAGTTAATAGTTTTCATACAGTCATATCAACAGGAAGACAAAATGGCTGGAGAGGCAAACATACGGAACTTTCATTTTGTTTGCATGGCACCACCACACCAAGAACATGCATACCTAACAATATCTGCCAAAAGGAAAGATTCTGTATGATTTAATACAAGCCAAACAAAATGGAACAGACTTGTGCCAGACGAAGAGATGAACTTTATGAGTAAGGGGGTAAAATGAATTTAACATTTCCTATTAAATAACAGTAGATTTTACATTTCTCTTGTGCAAGTCTCAAACCATTAACTAGGCTGAAGTTTCAACAACAGATGACTCCCCCATCAAATTGCTGCAAACCCTACTCCATCTTGAGATTTGGACTCAATTTGTATGTTCATTACCATGGTTTAAAATGTACTTTTTTCTTCTTCTGGCTGATCTTTTTCCTATACTTATAAATGATAAGCTCACTGCTAGAATAAAGCAGGGAGGGATAATGATTGATCTATGTCAAGGATTTTCTGAGTTTTATATCATTTCGGGTTTTTTTCTCGAATGACCAGAGCAACTTTCCTGCTCAGGTAACGACAAGCCTTTCCCAGAATCAAAAACAGTACCACACTTAGAATTTCTTGGATATTCTTAACAGATTCTTTAACACTGATAAAGAATAGTATCTTTACTAAAGGTGGATGGTTCAGATTTCTGTAAGGCAGGTTTTAATTCTCTTAAAATAAATTTGGCGTAAAAAGATTCTATAGGTTCAAAATAAATCTGGGCACTGAGAATACCATAAAAACTTATGGAGCATGGTTTTTCAATTGAATACTTTTTTAAAATGTTCTCCAGATTTTTCTGTATCCTTTTTTTGAATGGGTTCTGTATGGTTACAATTCATTTTAAGAGCATTTAGAGGATCAGGAGCCAGTCTGCCATAAGTTCTTTTCATTTTTCCATACAATTTTGGAATATACTGTACTAGGGCCATGATACTCTTTTGGCTTTAAAAAAAAAACAATTTTGCTTGGCCATAGTTATATTCAAGTGTTGCTCTAGCAGAGCCACTAATTTATATTCTTATCATAGTTCACTGCAATTCATCTCATAGAGATGCAGGTTGTTGCAACAAGGGACTGCAGGACATGAGGACTTGTCTCTGGTTTTCTGGAATGGAATCGTGCAATATTTACGGAGGTTTCTCAAAACAATTCAATACATCTATATAAGCATTATAATGTTGTTAGTATCACGATGTCTTCTCAGAGCCTGCTCATCGAGTCCCGACTCCCACCCCATAAAGGATAATGTGCATTAAAATCCACAAGGAGTAAACACGGGTTGGGGAGTTGATTTATTATATTCTGGATAATTAGAAATGAAGTCCATGTCATGAGGAAGGTATATGGAAGAATTTGTAAGGTTCTTGTCCAAAATAAAGCTTACTGAGAAACCTTGCATGGTAGTGTTTTGTGCCGACAAAGGGTGATGTAACAGCTTATGAGAAATTGATGCTGCTCCTCCCTTTGCATGATCTCTGATTGGTAGTGGAGAATGACATCTTTTATAATACAAAACTGGATTATGTTAACTCTTACCAAACTTGGTGCATATTTCGTCTGTTGTGGTCATAGATTAAAGCCTTCAATTGCTCATTTTGACCTCTCAGATCTCGGCAGTCACTGGAGTAGAGGAAAAAATTATTTGTTTTTTCAAAGACCCTTCAAACAATGTCTCCAAATTTGATTCCCTCAATTGTCTATATTTTCCAAGGATGAATTTGTCATGGTTGGGCTTGATAGATTAGGTTTTGTATTGGCATGTTTGCATTGTTTTGGCGATATCTGTTGAATGGGTTCTTGGGTTTTAGGTGTGTATCCACACATTCCATGATATAATAACTGTTAATCTTGGAGGAAAGGCTCTCAAATTTATTCGGTGAATGTGGTTTAATCTCTAGGGCTTCTAACAAATGGTGAAGAAGAATTCCTGCCTCTCTCTCTCTCATTTACAATGACAAGACGTAGAGTTGTTGGGTGGTCCGTTTATCCATCAGCACTTACCCAGAATCAGGGATTGATGTCACCCGAGATGTTATAAAATTGTGTGTTGGAGAGAAGGTAATGACCTGCAAGGATGCACTACTTTTGCTTCAAGGCATGCCATAGTCAAAGGAAACTCCTTAGTTTTGTCAGGAAATTATTCATTCATCCCTGGTAGTTTTCTTTCATTTTTTCAGGTGAAATGCCCATTAGGAAATTGAAAAGCCAAGCTGCAAGATCGGTTTCCTTTAATGTTAACAATTTTCGAGCTGATTACATATAGCGGAATATAGTACTACAGAGAAGGCTCGGTTTCATAAAAGCTATGATTCAATGTGAAAGTAACAATTCTTAACTATGCAGAGGTTACTCACATTTTAAAAGTATCTAAACTCTAAACTGGACATTTAAGAAATAATCTATCAAGTTAAAGCAACAGTTATTGGCGACTACCCAAAATAAACAAAGGAAACAATGTTAAAATAAGTGTTTAGGTCATAACAGTGAATTGCTGCCTTTTTTATAAATTAGGCATAAGTAATTGAAATCTTCAAGAAATTAAATGAATGCACAAAATCAACATTATATGTAATTAAAAACAGTACATAATTAAAAACAGTACATTTACTTTTTTTTATTTCTCTTCTTTTTCTTTATATTCTGCATGACCACTTGGCATCTGTTAACACGGTCACTTTACTAGATGCATATGCAATTGTATGGTGGCAGGAGGAAAACCCGCATCCCATAATTATCTAACGAATGAAACGAACTGCGGAATCTCCAGTAGCTGTTGGTGGCTGACTGTGATTACGAATTGTCCATAGTCATACTTGGCAAACTCGAAAGAATGACGCTTCAGGTGCTTCAAGAAACGGGGCTGAAGTTCATTCGCAGGACATAGTATGTTTCTCGTCGTTCTCATGTGGCTTCATCTTCTCCCGAAGGCAGAACTATTATATTCACTTAAAATTGGCAAGAACGGTCATTATTGTCCTGCCGCTATAAACTCTTACAAAATAATTTAATATCTTGGAATTTGTGTTTTATTAGAGTAAGTATTATCATGATAACAGCATTTGACTGGCTTTTTTCGCCTTCTAACAATAGTCATGAACTATTTTGTTTCGAAAACACTCACTTTTAACTACAAAAATTCTAAGCCGATGACAGTATCAGATGACTCTGCCGACAACTGGATAACATTCCTTTACAAGTAAATAGAAATAGAAGGAAAATTGTTCAAATAGCAATTACTTTGATAAACCAACATAAGTGAGTGGTGAATGTACATCATACCACCCCCAACTATACTAAAGCAATGAAGTAAGAATATCATGCAGTTATTTTGTGTTGGCACAAATAAATATTGTGGTCTAATGATCGTTCATCTGTCAATTTTCGTAACAATAAGAAATTGTTACGTTCATACGTTCACTACAGACATTAGTTTCGAGTTTGTAAGTGAACATCAACTAACTCAAATTGCCAGTCGATGGTATTGAACTCTGGTGCTCTAAATATATTATATATATAAAATACAGGTCATCTATAATCAAGGCCAAACGATCACAATTTGGTCATACAAGAACATTTATCTATTTCGCAAATCGTCCACAATCTCAAAGTTTATTAGATAAGTAGGCTTCTCATTAGATTACCGTTGTGCAAAATAGTAGACGAATCACTGATTAAAAACAAAAAAGCTATGTCAAAAGGTTGCTTCACAGTAAGGTAAAAATAAAGATCAGGCCTAAAAACATTTTCCCTCTCATGAGGAAACACATAGGTCTTCTGTCCCTGTTCCACCTGGCAGCCTATGTGCATGTCACCTCAGTTCCCAGTTAAATCAAATGCAAGATTTCGTCTAATGCAATGCATCCTGAGAAGCAATCTTCGGCCAAGGAAACGGGACAAGGCACAGTATTACACTTCATCCCTCCCTAAAGAAAATTAACTTTTGCTTTCCCCGCAGCTAATCATTTCTTCTCATGCCATTATGACTTTCTTTTTGGTCCCTCCGCATTCTCCCCAACGTACTTTCCGGATAATAATATACGAGAGGATTTGCATTGGACTTCAGACCCTGATATATATCTGCCTTTCTTCATCATGATATTATTAGTCATACTTTGAGAAGCTCCTCCTTTGCTGATGCAATTTGAAAGGGCTGTACTCAAGTGACACAAATGTGGCGCCTTTATTCCATTTCCTTAGAGTAACATATGATGACGTCATATTGCGTTTCATTTTTTTTAAATATGAACTGGTTTAAAGATAACGCCCCCCTTTTATTCCTTCGACATTTACCACAAAATACATGAATACAATACATACCCCTGAATTTCTAACAATGTTCTTAAAAATAGTACAATAAAAATTGAGAGTATTTGCTCATGCAGTATTGCAATTTCCACAACTCTTTCATCTTACCTATAACCAATTCCCTCGTGCAATGCTCTACTCTTGGCTACAGCAAATTTCTTTTTCTTCTGAATAGTATTTTTACAAAAATTTGTATTATGTTACATCTTTTTCATACTGCTGTTCTTCTGACCTCTCTGTTCTGCTGCTGAGCAACGAGATACTTTTACTTTAAAAGATATGAAGTCTCGAAATAGTCTCTGAGTCACTAAGGAAATTTCAAATGATGCATCGTGTGCACATATTCTTGCATCTCCTCTCTCTCTCTCTCTCTCTCTCTCTCTCTCTCTCTCTCTCTTCTCTGGTGTCTTTTTTCCTCCTGGAAACCTATGCAGCACCCCTTCCCCTTTTTCCCCTCTCCCATCATCTATGCCGCCCATCCTTCATGCCTTTACCCCAGCCACAACCCTCTCTCTCTCCCCTCGCGTTTCTCCCCTTGTTCCGTCTCCTTTCGGTCCTCCTCCTACTCCTATTCCTCCTCCTTAGGGTAGTCCTCTCTTCCTCCCCTTCTTCCAAAAATCCCCCTCCGGCAAAGGGAGGGTTCTCTCTATCAGGGATTTATCGGTCATTTGCTGCGATTACATGCAGGGAGCGAGAGTAAGATTTTTGTTTACTAAGCAAAACCCACAGAGGGAGATAGTTTACTGCGATACGCCCGTTTTCTACTCTATTTAGGAGAGGGGAAAGGTGGAGGAGGCAGAGGGGACCTAGGCTTAAAAGGGAGGGGACCCGGGTCGTTCCACTGCCGAAGCTGGTGCTGGTGCTAGTGCTGGTGTTGGTGTTGGTGTTGGTGTTGGTGTTGGCGAAGGCACTGCTTCATTTTCGGAGGTTCCAGAACTCATTTGGGGTGTGCATTTAATAGGGCTCAAAAATGATGGGCTATATAGATGACTGATTGGGAATTCTCTAACATCGCACCATGGACGGTTACTCGCGTGATACATAACGATGGTTACTGACGTCGTAGACATGATGCAGATTCGCCATTTCGAAAGCGAAGATTCTGCTAAATTTACCCTTCCCAAGGAAAGGAACAGGTCTCGTGCACGCGGGAAAATGCGCTTTCGAAAATGCACTGCCCTTCCTTCTTTACCACCGGCATCCATTCGTCAGTAATACAGTGATTTCAATATTTATGTGACACCTTCATACCTTCAGCGTTACAACATTAGTTCTTTTTTTTATTGACAAAGTGGCAGCCCTCCATATAGCATCATTAGCACGTTAAATTAAAGCATTCTGTCGCTCAGCAGAAACAAGACGATCACTGAAGCTTCCCTCACATCAACGCCTAAGATACTAAAAAGGAAAATCATTCTAAGACCAGACCAGCGAGAAAATAATAAAATTTCACTCCGAGGTAGCGTTTTAACATTATATTGCCTCTATACATTTATCTCTTCAACATACAGCAAACTTCATGAATAAATCATAACATTTGCTCTTTTACTTTCAATTATGTTATATTTTAATCGCTGTTAGACACAATACATTATTTTTTTGAATGGAATAAAACTTTGTTTGCATTGCTTTTTCTTGGCTGAACTCAGTGAAAGATAATTATTCCACTTGAACAACTGCAGGAAACATTTCTGCACTCCTCCATCTGAACTGAATACGTCCTTCCTCCGACACTGCACCAGCATTGCCAAAACAGTCTCATATTATTAGTCTGCGAAAATCTGTAACACCCAGACCATTAACTTTTCCTCTCTATCACCATCTATGAAATCCTCAACCTCTTACAGTTCTTCCTAATTTGTATGGCATTTCCTGTGACAAGAGACCTATTCTGTAACTTCTTTCGGAATCTTCATATAATTACTCAGAATTATTACTCGTTCTCATTCAGGTCCAAAATGACTTATGGAACGAGCTAGCCGTCAGTCTAGAGGTAAAATAACAGAAAATTAAATTTAATAGCTAAATTCTCAAGTTACAATACCCAGAATTCTTAACCCATGGCTCGTCCTCGACTAATATCATGTAGGCTAGTAAAATGATAACTTGGGGATATTTATGAAAATTGCAAGCCCAAAAAAGTAAATAATTAATCGAAGGACGTTCTAAAAATAAAGTAAAAGAGAAAGTCGGCCGTAATTCCTTTGAATTAGATGAAGAACGGATTCATTCCATCGATGCATACTAATCGCTATATAATATGGGAGTTTTCTCCCCGGTTGACTTTCACAGACGTTCAGAAATCATGGTGACTCGGATGCACTATTCTTCAGATTCACTGGAAACCATCTGTTTAATAATTGTGGAAGTATAAAACAATGTACTCACAATTTTATTTTAATATATAATATATATATATATATATATATATATATATATATATATATATATATATATTAATATATATATATATAAATATATATTGTGATAGCTTGGACCTGTTTCCGCCCTACACATTACACTAAACTTTTATCAAATAGTATTCGCCAAAACACCATACTAAGTCCACAAAAGGTGGAATAGTATCCAACTTCAATAAGAGTGCAAAGTCAATTCAAGGGGACAAAGAAAAATACCACAAAAAATACTGAATTTTTAATGCATAAGTTTCAGACGAATTAACACCTGAACTTCAATAATACAGTAACTAATGAAAACTCTCACTCTCAAATTCCTGTAACAGAAAACAATCACAATTAGGGACAGGACTTCAACACATTCATACAAAAAGGGGAGAGGGTCCAGGAAGGAGGAGGTAAGCCTAAAGGAAGAATACCCTACCAATATATGTGTGTGTGTGTGTGTGTGTGTATATATATACACACACACACACGCAAATATATATATATATATATATATATATAATATATATATATATATATACCACACACACATATATATAAATATGTATATATATATATATATATATATATATATATATATATAAAGTATATTGTGTATATGTTTGTGTGTGTGTAATGGTAGTTTTGGTTATATGTTGCCTTTAGCCACTGGAAACCAAGTTTGTATGGGATTAAGAAATTACAGTGTCCACTTACGATGCACAAAAGTTTAATACACTCACAACAACATACAAACACAAACAAACACACACATGCAAATATACATATATATAAATATATATATATATATATATATATATATATATATATATATATATATATATGTGTGTGTGTGTGTGTGTGTGTGTGTGTGTGTATATATGTATATAAATATATATATATATATATATATATATATATATATATATATATATATATATATATATATATATATATATATATAAAGTTACAAATGTCCTTTAATATCCAATTCGCTCTACAAAGTAATTAATATATTTTCATATATGTTAACCGAAGGGGAAATGTTTTTTAAATTTATAATATTTTCGTCCTCTCGTGGATTCGAACCAGCGCACAAAGGAAAAAATCAGGACTTCATTGATATCACCCGACTCGGTCGAAACTTTTTCGAATCAACGAGAGGACAACATTATTATTAACAAAAAATTCCCCTTCTGATAACATATATGAAAATATATCAACTCCAAGGAAAAGCGAACTGGATATTAAAGGACATTTGTAGCTAAATGCATGAATGTGAATCATAGTGATGTGACAAAAATTCATATAATATATTATATATATTATATATATATATATATATATATATATATATATATATATATATGTGTGTGTTCATGAAATTCATATATGCAACCAGAAACATCTTTCTGTGAATTTTTTATTACTAAATTAACATTAATATTACTGCAAACAAGATTTAAGTTGAAAAGTTTAAAATTCTAGGAATTTCTAAAATCCTAAAATTTGAGAATGCTAAGCTTACTAAATTCAAGTCAGTCGTTATTTAAATAAGATGTTTTCTTAGCTCTTTTCCATGCTACATCTACAAAAGTCCTTGGGCATTTTTAAGTCTCAAGGCAATATCATAAATAGTTATAATCTCCGCGTCAATAAACTTCGGGCTACGGACACATCCCAACAAACAGAGAATTTTAATTTTTATGGTGATTGGAACAATAATGAGGAAAAGGCAATGTTAGTCGATTTTCGAAATACTGAAAATGTGTAATTTATATCATTTTTATGGTCAGTTACATCAAGAAAATTCAAATTACAATTTCTTTCTTCCTCTACAGTAAAATCTATAGAAGGGACTGAATCATTCAGATTAATCAGAAATTACTGGTGATTCTCGTGTTGTGGCCAAATACAGAAAATATCATCCACATACCTAAACCATATAACTATTGGGGAAAATTCTTGGTAAGAATTTCGTCTCAAAAAATTCCATGTAAATATTGCTAACGACAGGAGATAAGGGATTACCCATAGCCATGCCGAACTTTTGTACAAATAAATTCACCATTAAAACAAAATTTACTATTTTTTATACATAGCCGTATGACTAATGAAGTTTACTACAGTTAAAGGAATATCATAACTTTCTAAGTCTTCCTCCAAAAATTCAAGTAATATCATTTGCAGGTACTTTTGTAAATTAGAGACAATCAAAACTATCCATATTAAAATAAAAATTCAAATTTATACTATTCATATTGCTTATAAAGTCGACGTTGTTTTTCTATATTCGTATTAGAAATGGTTCCTTCCAAAAGTGCGAGAATTTTCAGTTTCATACGAAACTGAGCCTACTGAACTAATGACTCGTCTGATAGGGTTCATTGATTTTGTGTCTTGACTAAACCAAGCAGATAAGGTTGGGAGGAGCACTGAGGTGCAAACTGTTTAACCAAATGGTCATAGCCATTTAGAATGAATTTAATTTGTGTACTAAAATAAGAGTTCACTGTCTGTGTAGGATCAGACCTTAGTTTCGTGTAAGTATCACTGTCATTTATTAATGCCATTATTTTATTTACATAGTTACTTTTATTCAATAGTACCACTGCATAAGACTTACCTGTCTTTGTTACTTGCACTGTTTCGTCTTTTTTAATTATTTTATAAGCCTGGAGAAATCTTACGGGTACATTAGGGGGAGAAGGCTTGGCCATACACAATACATTTACAGATATTGACGTCGTCAGGACATTAATCAAGACAAAATTTTTCCAAATAACATAGTCCAGGTTACCGTCAGAAACACCAAAGTTTAATCTATATCACAAAGCTGCTGTCGTAACTCCACTATATATATATATATAATATATATATATATATATATATATATATATATATATATATATATATAGAACATAAAATTGTGTATAAATATTGTTACACAAGCACAATTTTTCCAGTTCCAATACATTTAACAAATTTTCCAAAGGACTTCTAATTTCTGAATGCCTCTCTTTCTCTCTCTCTCTCTCTCTCTCTCTCTCTCTCTCTATATATATATATATATATATATATATATATATAAATATTATATATATAAAAAATTTATATATATATATATACACACGCGCGGGCGCGCACACACACACATACATATGCAGAAAGATAGACATATGTTGTATATGTATTTATGCGTGTGTGTATATACATATACATATTACTTTAATGCAATGTATATATATATATATATATATATATATATATATATATATATATATATATATATATATATATATATATATATTGAAAAACTCAGACACTCAGAAATATTGCTATTATGATTACCAATTAAGTTTCCCAATTGGGAAGTTACTAGCAAGGTAAGGTGATTTCAATTTTCAGGAATCTTCGTTGCTTAATTGTAGAGTAGACAAAAGTCATATGTAAATTATTGTCAAAGTGTATGTATATGTGTGTATATATAATATATATAATATATATATATATATATATAGGAAATTGTAAAGCCACAATGCCCTCTTAACTCAAATTCTTAGTTCTTTTTTTGGTTACGCTTATTACTACAAAGCCTTGAGCTACAACTTCAAAGAAATTTAAAGAATTTATGATGTCCGGTAGCGGAAAACGAACCCGCGATATCATAATCACGACGAGGTCACCTTGCATATATATATTATATATATATATATATATATATATATATATATATATATATATATATATACACATAAGTCATATCACATTTCCGTGATTCATATACATATATCGAGCGACAATGTCCTTTAATATCTAATTCGCTCTACTCGGAATTAATATATTTTCATATATGCTTAACCGAAGGGAAATTTTTTCTCGATAATAGACTTTCCTGGACCAGGGCGCGAACTCATGGATCCTTTCAAATCCAGGAACGTCAGTGAAGCTTTTACCTACTACACCACCGCGAAAGGTATATGAGGGTGAGAGGCGACATGAACTTTTAGCCTCTCGCTATGGTGTAGTAGGTAGCTTCACTGACGTTCCTGGATTTGAAAGGATCCATGGGTTCGCGCCCTGGTCCAGGCAAGTCTATTATCGAGAAAAAATTCCCCTTCGGTTAAGCAAATATGAAAATATATTCAATCCGAGGTAGAGCGAATTAGATATTAAAGGACATTGTAGCTCGATATATTCTATATTATATAATATATATATAGAATATAATATATATATATACTATATCTATATATATAATATATATTTATATATACATATATATAATACATATATATATTTTATATATATATAATATATATATATATATATATATATATATATATATATATATATATATATAATATATATATATTATTAAAATAGGTTTGGAGATAGTTATTGAGATATGAACGCTGTATGGAATATGATGTGTAACTCGGCACTTTGGGCCGAGTCACGAATTACCTCGGACCTATTTTGAGTGGGTCTTATTAACTAAAGCTGAAGGGGTAAGCAAACTTACATTCAATGCCCAAAGTTTAGCTTTTTTTTATATTTTGAAAGTTTGTTTCCCAGTTTTCTCTTTAATATGTGACTTTGTTCCAGGATATTCGTATTTGCCCTGTGCACTGATTTTTTATCAATTTAGTTGAATTTTATTGCCATTTATTCCTGTGGGATTCCTTCTTTCTCAGATGGATCTAGAAGCCTCTAATGATGGGGAATGAGGTGGTGCTTGTCAAATTGACTGGGACTCTATTAACTGTATATTCTTGACTGGGGAGAATTATTGTCATTGCCTATTTTTGACTGGTGTTTAAAGATGAGTTAGTTGCTGGAGAGAACGGGAGAGAACGGGATTTTGACTTGCTTTCTCCAATTCCCAGTTTTATTTAGGTTTCCCATTTTATATTTTGATTTACCATTTTCTATGTCGGCGTATCAGTTGGGTTTTACTCAAGTTTCTGGTAAAGTTAGATTTTCAGAACTCGACCTATTTGGTTGAACGGTGTCGTATCGGTTTCACGAATAAAGTCTATTCTTATAATTCGGGATCTAATTCAGCGACCTTAGTTATGAATTGTAAGAGAGAGAGAGAGAGAGAGAGAGAGAGAGAGAGAGAGGAGAGAGAGAGAGGGCAAGCTGGCCAACGCTAACAAGTTATCTTTGCTTTCAAAGTAACACACACACACACACACACACACACACACACACACACACACACATATATATATATATATATAATATATATATATGATATATAGATATATATATACATATATATATATATTTATTATATATAAATATATATATCTTATATATATATATATAGATAGATATATATATATATATAATATATATATAAATATAAACTTTGACAATAATTTGCACCTAAATTTTATCTGGTTTACCATTAAGCAACAAAGATTCTTTAAAATGGAATTCACCTTAACTTGCTAGTAACTTCCAAAATTAGGAAACTTAAATGATGATCATAACAGCAACCAGATCACATGAATAACAATAATCGACAAAAAAATCGTTGTCAGCCACTAATCGGCATCATCTCATGCATATTAAATCAAAGGCTTGTAAAATGACTATAGGCTAAGAAGGCAAAACAACAGAACTGAAATTATACAATAACTGAATTCTATTCTGCATTGAGGCATTTTATCTTTTTACAAAATTACTTCCTTCCCCTTCTAAAAATTACAGTGGAATTAGACTAATGGTTTTAAGACAGTAAACAAATACTGAACAAGATAACATATAATACATGATAAAGGACAACAATAAATGGAAATTACTGTCAAATGAACCTTTCCTTTAAAGACGGCATGAAAGAACTACTGAAGAGAGAGAGAGAGAGAGAGAGAGAGAGAGAGAGAGAGAGAGAGAGAGAGAGAATTAAATCACTGATAATTAGTATTAAGACACTCTCTCTCTCTCTCTCTCTCTCTCTCTCTCTCTCTCTCTCTCTCTCTACACATATGGCAATTTCTGAAAAACAGGGAATATGGTGATGTTTCAGCGAGATAGAGATCACTGTTGACAGCAGCGCTATTTTGGGAAACATGAAACATCGCCGAGGAAGATTTATTTGAACAAGTGCCTTGTACAAACCGAGACCTCAAGTGGAGGTTTCGAATTCCTGAAGATAAAACCCCAAGATTGGCTACCTAGTTATAGGTACTAATGCATTCAGAAATAAACCCGCTTTTTGCCAATTAGCCCTCCCGAGTAAGAGTAGCTGGATATTATTTTACCTGTTTACTTCCTTCTAATTACTTAATATACTAATTGTTTGCAGATAAGGCGGTGAAAAGGTTCCCCGTCGGCGAACTTCAAACGAGCCGGCTGTCGTAGTAAATATTCGGGAGGGAGATTGGGCCAGCCATAACTATCAGCGCCGTAATGAAAAGCTCTGCTATCTCCATTGAAGCATTTAAAATCATTCACACGATCGGCTCTAATCCCGCCATCTCTCATGGGTTCGAAGGCTCTTTGTTAGGGGCTAGTGTAAAAGTGACTGTATTTTACGCACGAGACAAAAGGGGCGCGATCCTATACAAAGAAGATCAGAGCCCCGTCCCTTCCCCCTCCTTTGGCCCACTCCGCTCTTCCAGGGGTCGATCCTCTTTTGTTTGGGGTCACTGCGTAATCATGTGAATTCATCGAGTTTATAATGTGGGGTGTAAAAATCATCACGATGTATACACCGGCCGCATGATCAGCAGGCTCTTAACCAGAAAAGGTGCGGTATACAGGGGGCGTTCGTTTCACACGATAACCACCATCATTCCTTTTATAGAGAAGCCCTTCGCTGGCCAGCCTTCGCCACACCACACGTCCTGCGCTCAATTGTTTTCAAAGACATCGATACCCATTGCGCTGACAGCTAAGCACCAGCGGTCTGTGACCCAGTGTATAATTCTTCCTACAAGTGCTCATCATTCGGGCATCAACATTTTGATCCTCAGATAAGGAAGTCAACTGAACATCTAAATTATACAGCTGTTAATTAAGACCTACGCTGCTGATATGTAAATGAGGTGCTTCTAATACCGTGCATTGTTTTTTATTGTCCGAGCTGTAACGTTCATCCCAAACCCGTCGCCCAACCGAAGATAAAATGCATAACACCCACTTCCACTCAATAAATGCTATCTGCGGTGAAGTCATTCTTCAACCCCTTCACTTCTAGCTTCTTCCCACTTCTTATCATCCAAGTGCTGTAATTATCCTCTTTCGGAATACAGTCTACTTTCTTTTTAACATTATTACCAACGCGATATGTTCAGACACAAATTTCAAATAAAAAATCTTTGTTCGAGAATAAGAGAATAAGATAAATATTTAATAAATTAATACTGAATATATATATATAATATATATATATATAGATATAGAGATAAATATATTTAATAAATTAATACTGATATATATATATATATATATATATATATATATATATATATATATATATGTGTGTGTGTGTGTGTGTGTGTGCGCGCGTGTGCGCGCACGTGCGTGTGTGTTTCGAAGAGGTATTCACTGGACAAGCAAGTTTTTACCTATACCTTTTCATTGATCAGTCTTACCGGTGGAACATCAAAAATAGGAAAGTTCAGTTACTGGAGAGTGATCACAAGAGTTGTTACCTTAAAACATCTCGTAGCTCATTCATGGCTTAGCGGAATGCAAAACCATCAAAACACTTCGGAATAAATCATTTCTGTTTTACTTCGTATTTGAATATAAGGCACCGCTTCCTCATCGGCATCTCTTGTAATTGTTTTCATAACAATTGTGTTTATATATTTCTTGCGCTATCTTTAAGCGGAACAAAAGTGTTTTTTTCAAATGAAAAATGATTTAACATTCAATAAAAGAACTAAATTGCAGACTACAACATACATATTCACTATAGTTGGCAAAAAAATCTAATGAAAGTTATTCATCAAGAAACGATACCACCTACACCTTCAGATACTTCACTAATGTTTTTCAGATAATGACAGCATGAACATTATCCACAATGTACTCTGTTCACTTGACCTTGTCTACAGTATCCACTTTTTCCAAACTACCGCAAGAAGCTCAAACTTTTACCTAAAGCAAAGCAAAGAAATTTCGGTGCAGGTTATCAAGTATCACCAACTCGTATTTTCTGTATTGCCATTTGCCAAACGGCCTTTCGACGACCTTTATAAGCTCAACAGTTACTACTACTAACATTACATGCATTTTTCATCTGGATGAATAAAATAGTTCTTACAACACTGTTATATTCCAAGGACAAGGCAGCACAGGAGAGCATTTTGCTGTCTACGAAGCTTCCAAGAATAGAGTACGAAAGCAGGGAGGAAAATAAGTGGGAATAAAACTGCACATTTAATAGTGCCTTGATAAGATAATAAATACATGAAATCTAAAAGTTAGAACATAAAACAATAATGAACGCGGATCAAAGTACCCCGAGTATAAACCCTAATAAGCATTCAAATCATTATTTCTGGAGAGTATTAATCGGTAAGTTGTGACGCAGCCAAAGGTTTGAAAGCATTGGTTATATGGTCACCAGCGTTCATTACTGACTACATGTGGCATACTAGATGATAAAGTTAACAAAGTTAAGCATATCTTAGTTTAACCAGACCGCTGGGAATCGAACACTGGACTAACGAATCGGTAGGCGGGTGCGTCAAGCCCCGTCCACACGGTCGAACTTTGCCTAACAGACTTTGTTCGATGTGACGTCAGAAGCAGGAAAAGTCAGAACCTTATCCGCAGTTTGTCACATCGAACAAAGTCTGTCGGCAAAGTTCGACCGTGTGGACAGGGCTTAAACCACTCGTTCAACGAAGGACTATCAACAAAGACGACGGAAAAAGCTCATCAACCACAGAGAGTCCAACTGGAAGGAGGAGAAAGTAGACAGAAGCAGCTACCAAATCAAAAGCAGGAGACGAAGAGAAGAGGAAATACAAAGCCTTTAGTGAACAGGTTTCATAAACTATTAAATTTGGTGCGTTTGGTCATTTTTTAGAAACAGCAAATATGTTTGGTAATGAAAGTATTCATAAATTGGACTTAGGATATGAAGGTGTTCATATCCTACGATATGAAGTGAGCATGCGACTTGTGAAAACATTTCATCAATTCAAATGTTACAGCATTTCATTAATTTTCATTATCTGCCATCAGCGACTCCTTGTTGTTTGCTTGTATGGTGATTTTACGTTGCATGGAACCAGTGGTTATTAAGCAACTGGACCAACGGCTTTACGTGACTTCCGAACCGCGTCGAGAGTGAACCACTATCACCAGAATTACACATCTCTCAATCCTCAGTGGAATGCTCGAGAATCGAACTCGCGGCCACCGAGGTGGCACGCCGACACCATACCAACCATGCCACTGAGGCGCTGCGACTCCTTGTTGTATCACCAATTCAAAGAAAACAAATCATCCTCAGGTAGAATAAAAAAAAACATTACAATGGAAATATAAGAATATGTAATGTTCGCTCTCGGCTGAAACTCTCCGTTTCCACTCATCCAAAAAAAAAAAAAAATAGACAAAAAAGAAAAAAAGCGCTAAAAACGCAGGGAGACAAGTTACAAGATACACACACACACACACACACACACACACATATATATATATAATATATATTATATATATATATATATATATATATATATATATATATATATATATATATATTGTATTTATGAAAATTATCAACTTGAGATTCTTAATCACGGTTTAAATTCTGTAACTGCATGAAAAATCACAAAAGCCATTTTAATGCATATGACTACAATGGCGATGTGTTGATAAATATCGAATTTTACCAGGTCCAACTTTTTGGTTTACAAATTTCTTGGTTACCTTGAAGACTTTGGTCCGCACGTCAACAAACGGATATAATAAGATGACCATTCATGTTATGCATAAATAAATTATTCCATAATAATATAAATTACAAGAAATTGATAATATGCAACTATAATTTTGTTATTTTTTTGAGTTTTTGCAGAGTCAGACTGTCGTAATAATTATGTTGAATACAATTCATGCCAATAGCAGATATTTTTTACACTAATGAATCCGTGGACAGTGCACGATTTTCTGTTCTGTTGCGTTACCAGACCGAGGCATCGAGACGGGGACATATGCACGCCACGACGCCAGAACCTACAAAAAATGGCTCTAACTAATTCGAGACAGGAAGCTTTCTACCAACAGACAAATATTTCATCAGATCTATACCCTAACACGCAACACTAATACTAAACCCGGTTTTTATTTATTTGTTTATGTAATCTGCCTTCTTCGACGACGGAAATAGGGTTTTGGTTATAAACGTTTAGATTAAAAAATCAAAACCTAAGTTTTGAACAAATAAGAAAAAAATATTCACTCACTTCCAGCATACTTTTATATCTTGAATATTCAAAATTATAGATTTTATGACGTTGTTGGGGTCATTTTATGCTCTTGGTAGTTGAAAAATGTTACATTTTCACTATCATTTCTCAAACGGTTGTTATTACAAGAATTTTTTTTCTTTGCTATCATTTGTCTCAGCTTATAATAGAAATTGCAACTATGAGGAACCTGAAGTTTACAAAGGGAAGTCTCCCGGAAACGTTTTCCCAAGATGTAACCGAGCACTGGGGCCTTTCCACGAAAAAACCGGGACGCCATATCTTGAAATCTAATCTTTGAATTTTATTTAAAATTATCTCATTATATTTCCCACACCAAACTACTTTTCAAACACTAAACTATTTCAACCCAACCTGACCTAACCTAAGCTAACCTAACTCATGGCAAAAAAACCGATGCTGGTGCAATACTAGCATACATCTCAGGAATTTGCCTCCCAGAGAGCTGTCATAAAGTAGCAGTATATACTACAGTTGAGGGAGAATTAAGGAAAACGTGTGTGTGTGTGCGTGTGTGTAGGGAGTTTTTTACACAACACCTATCTTAGACTGCAATAGTACGCGCGACTTCAGATAATTCTTCCCGAATATCTGTCTATTGCCAATTGATTTAGTAACAAAATAATCTGGTATCTAAGAAATGTATGACAAAAAACTATATATTTTGATACGCTCATCTGTACTGAAATCTAGATATATTTATATCACACAATATACTGACTGCGAGTGGAAATTTCATGCTTTACATCAATAATATTCATATGAAAATTATCTTTAAAATTTAGAATAAATACAATAATTGTATCTTTTCGAGGAAGCCTAGGTCATTGCCAAATTAAACACACTATTCGATCTATATCCCATCAGGTCCTTGATACTAGAAGCAGCAAATGACGCACAGAAACGGACCAAGCACAGCCATCAAAATCTAAATATGTGTGACCAATCCTCAAATGACCAAGATATTACCGTGCACTTAGAAGAATGCTAATTTAGTAATTGCCAGCATTTTCTGGTTACTACCAACCAGATTCCTCAGTGAGACTTTTTATCATTTTACTTTTTTTATAAACACTTGGTGAATTATCCACAAAGGGTAGAGGAGTCCGTCGCAAAAAAATTCCACAATAATGGCTTTATTTGGATCTACATTCCACGATGGTTGTTTCCTAATAACTGTGGCTCTGTCTGAGAAACATTAAAAATTATTAGAATTTCTCAGGAAAAGTTGAAATAATCTTCATGACTAATAACATCGATAAAACAGCCCCGAACACAACATCAATTTGGAATTTGGAGCCAATAGTGTATATAGGAACAGTTCTTTCACACTTGGATGCAAGTTCTCTGGCATGTCTACATTCTCCTTTAAAAAGTACTGTACCTTGTTACCAAATCCCAAGGGAGGATTTTGGAGCATTTGAATGGCATTATATTATTTACCTAAGTACTGAATTTACACTTCAAAAAGTTACTTCCATTCTAGGAACTTTGAAAATTCACCCAGCTTCGAGCCAGCAAAGACTGGAAAAGAGAGACCTTCCCCTACTCATTAAAATGCTCTAGACAGAGACTTGAACGGTCCTGTGGCTATCGACATTTCAGGATTCTGGATTGCATTTAGTGTTTTGACTCTAGAAAGGAAGGATATTTAAACATGCAGTATACCTAGACTAAATCTGGAAGGATTAATGCCTTGTACAACTTTTTACTTTCTTGCAAGCAGAACCCCAAGCGGTGTTGGAGAAAAAGTTCAACAATTCCAAGGTCTACATACACTGGGACTTCAAATCAGCCTTGGGAGATTGGTGCTCAGTTATCAAATATTACACAAAAATTTTTGTCTCTTTCATGTATGAAACCTTTTGTCCTATTCTGAATATGGAAGCCTCTAATGCAACCAAAATTAACAGCAGCAGTTTTTGTTATTGGGATCTTACAGCTATGCATTTATTCCAAATATACAACTTTATTTATTGATAAGGGTCATCAGCAAATAAGATATGCATTGACAGGGGCACAGGTCCTACTCCTTTCCTCTGACACGGGTGGGATGTAGACTGCACAGTCAAATCTTCCAGGTGAGGATGGACTCAAGCTTGTCCAGGCCACCCTCACTGATGTGTCACCCAGTGGTGTGCTGAGGACAATTAGGGCTCGTCAGGCGCAAGTGGACAGCGCCAAGAACTCCATGATTAAGAATTGGTGGAGTTTTCATAAGCAATCCTTTCCCTTGTGCATCAGCTAGCATACAATATGGAGAGGAAAGTGTTTGGAATCACCTAAATGCTGTTTTCCATTGTTAAACTCAAGACATGTTGGAAGTAGAACTGTTTCTTCGCTCTCTAGTACCAAACAGATAGTTTAGTCATCTGTAAATGGGACAGAAAGACATTTATGACGTTTACTTACATGTTTTCATTTGGCAACATCTGCTTAAACTTCAGCCTTCATGGGTTGATTTTTACTTTGTTAACCTCAAAGATTTGGTATGAGAACAGTTTTATTCTACTGTCCTATACAAATAATCTTTTTAATGCGAGCAAATGGGAGCTACCCTGGACTTTAGCACTAATTTACTGTTCGTTGCCATGTTTCAGAAGGCATGGCCATATTTATCCTACTAGGGGATTAGCACAAGTACCATGCTTTGGTGAACGACAAAGAGGTTTCGAGGAAAAGCAAACCAGAGATAAGTATTGTAATTAGTCCATTAGTGGCTGGTTATTGTTAGGTAGGGCATGACAAGAAACTGTTTTTTTTACCAGGTAGCACCAAGGGATCACCAATGCAAAGATAAGTCTTTTATCTGATCTCCTGATACAGCATGAGGAAAGAAACATGGTGTCTCAAACTACTTGGTTCAGATGATACCAGTGACTCACGAGCCTATCGATGTGAGGGTGTTCATGACTGCACGTCTACCTTAATAGCTAAACCCTGTGGGGCAGTGTTGAGTGGGTGGCAACACAGTATTTTGAACACTACCTTTCTTCAAGAACGTTGCCAGAAAAAGCCATACTTCTCTTACTCACAGTCATAAAGGTCTTTTAAGGTCTCATGTCTCCATCGGGCATTTTCTTGATCAAAAATGCACTTCTAAAGCCCCGTCCACACGGTCGAACTTTGCCTGACAGACTTTGTTCGATGTGACGTCAGAAGTGGAGAAACTGCGGATAGGCTTCTGACTTTTCCCGCTTCTTACGTCACATCGAACAAAGTCTGCTGGGCAAAGTTCGACCATGTGGACGGGGCTTAAGGTAGAACATACATGTCCAAAGTATACTACAGTGAAAAAAATAGTTGTTATGCTCCAGATACTATATAAGTCTCACAGTGGATACAATTCTCATAATTTTACACTAACATGAAAATAATCTAATGACCTGGTAGGCTAGTTCCTCGTTGGACGAGTGGATTTCGCGCTCGGCTACCAATCCAGTGGTCCGAAGATCGATTCTCGGCTCAGCCAACGTGGAACCAGAGGAATTTATTTCTGGTGATAGAAATTCATTTCTCGATGTAATGTGGTTCGGATCCCACAATAAGCGGTAGGTCCCGTTGCTAGGTGACCAATAGGTTCCTGGCCTCGTAAAAATATCTAATCCTTCAGGCCAGACCTAGGAGAGCTGTTAATCAGCTCAGTGGTCTGGTAAAACTAAGATCTACTTAACTTTTTTAACCTGGTAGGCTTTCACTAATAAGCAGTAATTTGACCAAAAACTAATATTCCCAGCTTTTAGATGATTCCCCGTTACATCATTCTGAAACATGCAGCCAACATTTTGCTATCTCCATGTCCTATAGATGACTAAGGCAAATAAAAAGAGATTATCTTTAGTTAGAAGTCCACACGATTGGCTTCCGAATGAGATGCGATTATCTTAAAAACTTTTCTAATCAAAGGTTGCATTTTTCAGTAAACAAGCAAAAGTTTGAAAAAGTTTTCACCCTCGTATAATCTGTAAAAATAATACAGATTTCGTTCGATACTACAAGAAACTTTCCAAGTAACAGATGAACTAATGTCTGCAACTCTTCTTTCTGCAAAAAAATTTTGCCCTTGATGAAAACATTCCCATCTGTCTCATCTCCTGCCTTGGTGTTTCGAGGTCATGTTCTTCATCATCATAATATAAAAGCGTGGAAAAGACACATTCAGTGAAATTCTTTTCCTATATTCCTTTCCTTACATACACGTTTACAGCTGAACATTTTACAAAGTACTACCTTTAGCTTCAGCCAAGAGCAGGAATTTGTAACTTGTTTAACTTTAAGCATTTTTATACTAAAAGACTATAAAAAACCAAAATTTTACTAAGTGGGTCTTTCTTCTTCTTTCCACCGCTGTCCCTACATTAAGGGGTCGGTTGCCTGATGTGCTTTCTCCAATGCATTCTATCAGAGGCATCATCCTCCACCAAACCTCTTCTCACCATATCTTCCTTCACTTTATCTTGCTATCTAAT